>NW_010433199.1:23079-37005 GCF_000710305.1 Buceros rhinoceros silvestris
TGCTGAATCTGAGGCATGTGACAAGCAGAGGAGGAGTGCTTGCGTACCTCCTGAAAAGTGTCAAAATCTTTCATGGAGAATGTTATAATCTCGGTTTGGGCAGTGCTGATCTCCTGCCGTTTGTCTCCTGATAGCCCTTAATTTGATTCTTTGCAAAGGCTTCAATCTCTCCTTTGAAATTGTAGAAAGTGCATTTTTTTGCATGTTGTCTTTCTGTATCACTTGATCAAACAATTAAAACTTACATACACCTTCCTATTTTACTCCTTGTCTGAATCTTTAATTTGCCTTCTGGTTTTACTGTCCGTCTGAAGTTGCCAGTTTGAATTCTTCTTTAGTGTGTTTTTTCTGTGCCATGATCTGTTTCCTCAGCTGAACCATGAGATCCTGTCTTTATGTAGGATCAGGTTTTGTTCCTTCTGTCACCACAAACAGAAAATTGGCTGTATTGTACAGACTTGAGTTGTCTGGATAAATGGAGAACATCTCTCAAGGTCTGTGCCTTGGTTAACCTGTGTATTGAGTGTGCACTGAAAGTAAAGCTAGTAGTCACTTGGAGATTCTGGTCTTGCAGATTTCAGTTGTCTGCTGCTTCTTGCGGGTGATAGAATTTCTGGGAGCCATCTGCAGTGTCTTGCTCTCTTCTTTCCTTTCTAGTCTGCCTGTTTCTGCACCAGAAAAATGGGGAAAAGTGCCATTTCACTGAATTTCATTAGTCACTGATGTTTTCCCCTTGGCTAGCTCTCACCCCTTTATGAAGTTCTTGACAGCAGCCTGTTTATATTTGAAGCTTCATATTGGCGCCCTTTGTGGGTTGGAGCCATGGGAACCTTTGTCACCATGCTTCTGCTTCACCTAGCCAAGTTAAGCTGAGCTTCAGGCACCACCTGTGAGACAGTAAAGATGCTGCCTAAACAAATGGCCAGGGCAAATGACCTCTGGTGGGGTGAACGTGGTAAATTTCAGACTAGCTGATAATGGGCAGGTATCTTTTCTCCTGCAGCCTTTGCAGACCTGCCCTACCAGCAACCAGCTGACCCTCCTGAAAGAGTATGTAGAAATGTTTCAGAGACCTGAGAAGAAAGTGGGTTACATCCACCTACAGCCATTTTGTGATAACATACATAAATATGACAAGAATTCACGAGTTCTCCATGTGGAGAACTCCACATTTCTGGAGTAGAGATGTGTCTTTGCCTGGACAATCACTTTATTCTCTTTGGTCTCCTCTGTGCTGATGGCCTATGTGCTCCTCTCTCCATAGTGACCATGTCTAAATGCATCTGCCTTCTCAGCTCTGAGAATCTTCTTTATCATCACTTTCTTGACTGTTTCCACCTCTTATCTGCCCCACTCAGTCAGGAATGCGGTCAATCCTAAAGATGCACCTAACATTTCATAGCACCCAGCAGAAGGCTTAGTTCTGCTCAGTTCCTGCTTTCTTTCATCAGTACAGTAATCACTCTGTGTTCAGCCATGGATGATGAATAATGTGTTTGCATGCCATAGTGACTTGCAGTGCTTCTTTTCCAACTTGCAGACTAATGTGTAACAAATGTCTGCCTCCTGCTCACGTTAAGATGAGAGCCAGTGTGAAAGGGGTCATCCTTCTTTTTGTGCCACCAAAAGGAAAGATTAGTTTGCATGGACTGGCAGTAAGTTGCATAGAGAAGTGGCCCTGGATTTTAATGCTTGAGTTGGC
This sequence comes from Buceros rhinoceros silvestris, assembly GCF_000710305.1. NCBI lineage: Eukaryota > Metazoa > Chordata > Aves > Bucerotiformes > Bucerotidae > Buceros > Buceros rhinoceros. The sequence goes on from NW_010433199.1 coordinate 24,782, forward strand.
ATGGAAGAAGCAGTGTTGTGAAATCAGATGTCAGTGAGCTGGAGGAGGAGAGGAAAATTGTGTTTGATGGCACTAGCCTGTACAATTGGCAATGGCAGTGGGCTGCAGATGAGAAGCTTGAAATGCATGGAGTTTTTTCAGTTGTGGGTGCAACTTAGAAGGAAGCACAGAGTGCTTCTGAAAAGCAGGGGTGTGTGAAAATGGTGCAGCAGTTGCCACTGGCACTGGAAGAGGTCTATGCTTCTGTGCAAGAGGTCAGGGCCTGAGCATCAGTGAAACACTTCACGCTTGCACTGGTAGAGAGTAATTCTGAAAGGAGGAGGACTCTAAAGCCATAGCTGCATGGCTTATTAGTTCCTAATTAATGCAAGGTGGTAGGAATGAAATAAAGAATCCCTTGTTTTCGTCTTACAGCTTAACATAATTTAAATCCATGGTAAGAAGCTGTGGAAAATACCACCCCCATGATTTTTTCAGACACTGGCTTGCTTGAGAGCTTGCTTTGTGAAGCTCAGGTCAAATTATAAACCTGTTACTTCCACAGTAAAATAAATAGTTAGTGCTCTTTACTTTCAAAGCTGCATGCAACTGTTGACCTTTAATTTCGTCTCATTCATCCGTTACACTCAGTGTTTAACAATAATGTGTTTTCTCCCATTTATTTCTGTCACATTCACTAGCTTGTGGAATAATTCACTTTCAAATATGTCCATCTGCTTTGGCTACATCAAAGAGCTAATTTAGAATTTGGACTTTTTAAAATCTCTTTTTGAAATTCAGGAGCTCATTTTAGTCCTTATGGAGAGAGAGTGGGAGGGCATGACTTGCTCTAAGCCTGTAATGTATTGAGATAAACTCTACTTCCTTCTCCATTGCCAACATCTTAGTAACAAAATGAGCTGAAGCTCATACACTGTGATAAGTGTGACAGGAATGTGTATTCTCAGACCTAGGAGAAAGCAAATGTGATCAAAAATATATGTTCCTAACTGTATTTGATTCTGATTTTTTGCTTGTTTGTTTGCTTTTCACAAAGTAGCTTGTCTATGAAGACTTGCTAACAGTTCTTATTTTATTTCCCCAGTTTGCAACTTCATGTCTCATGAAAAGTGCCTCAAGAACGTCAAGATACCATGCTCGTGTATTGCTCCTAGCCTTGTAAGGGTGAGTAATCACACACTGCCTTGACTCTTACTTGGGATAATAGCACTAATGAACGTGGTGTGGTGCAGTGGTGGCATCATAATGTTTAAATCAATTGCGTTAGTCATCACTGAGGCTTTTATAGCTGCTCAAAGGCTAAGTTACATTTCCTTTGGAAGGTTCCTGCTATGGGCAGCTGTGGATAGTCTGTCTTTGAAGAGCAGTTATTTACATTCTTCAAATATTACTAGATGTTCTTACTGGTGTGTCATACCTGGAAGTCTTGCAATAACGGAGTGGTGTGACTGATTGATATCAGTGCTTTCAGAAAACCGCACTCTTTGTCATACTAAAGAATTCTGTGTGCCACCAGGTTTTGGTTTTTTTAACAATTACATCTACTGAGAAAATGCTAAAGCTTCTCTGCCTAGACAAGGGACTGTGTTTGGATTATATTGATCACTGCATCTTAAGAATTCCCGTGTTTATTGTGTATAGGGAATAAAGTAATTGCATTAAAAGCATTGAATTTCAGAGCCAAAAAATCAGAGGACGGGACTTCAACTGATGGTAATAATTCAAATTTTATTTTGGTAATTAATAAAGTACTTGTTTTCAGATGCCCTGGGACTTTTTCTCTTAAGACTTAGTGCTTAAGATGTTGCTTTTAAAGTGTGTGAAAGTTGAATCAACTTTAAAGAAGGTGATAGGATGCAACTAGGGTATTAAGAAGCTAAACTGACTAGATAACAAAGTGTATTATGCACTTGGGAAAGGATGACAGGAAAGGAAAAAAGGGAATAAGGAGATGAGAAACTTACTGGAGAACTAGTAAAACACTGCAAATAGCTTAAAGAGCCATATGTAAAAGTCAAATGAGACATGGCTCAATCATGTGCATTATAGGCCTTGCTGACTAAAACCACATTGTGTATTCCTGGGAGCCTGTGAAGGGGAGCTGATTCCCTCTTTGTATCCTGAAAAGCTTTACAAGTTTCTTCATGTTGCAGAAACTTGTGTAGATGGGAAAGTTTAAAATAATATGTAACTTGAGTTACAGGAATTGCACAGAGATAAATTAACGAGTCATTTTTTTATTTGCTTTGTCTAAATGATTATGCTGTTAGGCTTTGCTATCTGCTTCCGCTTCCCCACTATACTTGTAATCTTGAGAGGTATAACTTCAGTGGGAGAAAGGTGTCTGATGCACAGAAAGTTGTTAGTGAAATAGTAAGAAATACTACTCTAAGTCTCAGAACCTGGGGTGAAGGGGTAGTGAGAAATGCTGTTACTAAGAGTTAGCATCTACTACTGTTTCAGAATGCCAGTGATTGAACCAAGGAACAATGAGTCAGATGATACAGGTATCTTTGCAATGCCCTATGCAAATCTAAGTGGGAAACAGTCATTTAATTCAGAGTGTCAGAGTCATAAATGTTTGTGACTGCTTCTTTTGAGAATTTGCTATAAATTTAATTCATTGTTCAAAACTGTATTTGTTCCTTTGTGTTTGCATGCAAAAAATCCTGTATTTAAACTTAATGTTTTCACTTGTATCAGTCACGGATGTCAGTGTAGTTCTTTTGCCAGTCCCAGTTTTCTACCTACCCCATGAATTTTATCTCATTGTTCATTGTTTACACATAAAACCTAACTATCCTTGCCATGCAGTAGAATTTGTTTTATCTGAGTGGTATGGCCAGCCTTCAAAGCTGTTTGTAGTTCAGTGTTGTACTTAGCTGCAAAGAGTCTTATGCATTATCCTTGTGAAGCTGTAATTATTACATTTTGAAAACACTGGATTGTGCTATTCTTTCAGTACAGTCTTATCCTCCTTGACGTGGTCATCCAAGTTGCATTAATCCTGGTATGCTGTGCAAGAGAAGTCTGCCATATGGAAGACGTTGTTTTGCATGTAGGCTCTGTCGAAGTAAATATTGAACTTGGCATTTGCTTAAGAAATGTAACAGAGCAAAAAAGAATTATAATCGTTCATAAAATGTGTGGAAAGTTTATTTTCTTAATCTTGCTGCTTGCCTTTCAGATTATTTATTATATATTTATTAAAAGGTCTGATGTAGAAAGGAACACTGGAGGGATTTTTTTTTCCTGATAGTTCCTTCTGGTATGTCAATATTCAGTGTATTAGAGAAAGGAGATATTTAATCTCTGGATTTCATCTAGAGAGGATGGCAATTGTTAAAGCTCATTGGAGTGTGTGTCATTTGATACTAAGTCACACTGTCAGAGAACAATTTTTCAGCAGCTGTTTCATGGAAACTTATTCCTGAGAGTAAGATTTCCTTCCCAGGGTCAAATTAAGGCCTGCAGAGTCACAAGCATGCCATGACTGCATCCAGTCTCAGACCCTTCTTGAGGAGTTCACTCTTAAGGCTGCCCTAAGAATTTTTTTGCAGTACTCTTAATCATTATCACCTGCATTTAGTATTCCAGATTGGATCTAGGTCATGATGTTTCAAAACAAGACTTCATGGATCAGTTTTCTAAACAAGTTTGTGTGTTTACGGTTTGCAGAGGCTATGATTTGTTTCACTGGTGAGGTCTCAGAAAATTTTCCCAACTCAAACCCTCTCTTCCCTGCATTCCTGTAAGTATTTGCCTGCTCTGAGGCATATGTAAACAAACAAACAAAAAAAGAGGAAAAAAAAAGCCCCAAAATCTCAAGAAAAAACAGTAATAGTGAAAACAAACCCTTTTTGATTGGGCGTGATATGTGAAGTTTTATATTCCCTTGTTAGGTTGGAATTGAAGCTGTATTGCAAGTTTTTTACCGCTTAGATTTGCCATAGAAGTGTGTTTCTTTTCCACATAACTGTTCTTTGAATGGATGTGAAGGTATATTAAAAGTGGTTTTAGTGAAGTTAGGCATTTGCTATGCTTTTTTTTCCTTGTTGTTGTGTTGGTGCATTGCTGTAATGGTTTCTAAACACTAAGAGGGCTGCTCCGACAGTAACACCACCTGTTTTACTATGATGGCCCATGATGTCGGAGGTGGATGTTGGTGAGATGGCAGTAGAGGCTGAACCTTCCTGCCAATATTCCATCAAACTTTGTGGCTATGCGACAGGCAGCAGCAGAGGGGCAGTCTGATAACGTGGCATCTGACGTGGCAGTGCATGTGAAGTAGAGTTGTCACTGGATTCCTCCATGTGGAAAAAATTGCACCCATTGACATTGATTGGTGCTTGCTGGAAGTTTATGAGGACCAGACAGTGGGCGTCAGCACAGTGAAGGGGTGGGTGATGCGTTTCAGCAGTGGAGGGTCCCCTCCGCTAGGACAGGTTTTGGCGAGCGCACTCAGGCTCTTGTTTCATTGCTGGTGAGAATGCACAGCTGATGGGGGTGACTGTGTCAAAATAGTGCTTTGTAGCTGTGAATTTGCTCTATCAAATAATGTTATTGTCCTCTTTGTATCTGTTGTACTTTCCATGGAAATATATAGGAGACATTACATTCGGAGTGACTTCAAGAAGGTTTGAGAGGCTACTCATGAAACTTTTGTTCTTAAAGCCAGGTTGTTAAAAACAGAAAAATGCTGGTTTAGGTCATGAGCTTCTCCCGAAGCTTTCTGTGCTAAAAATAAAACTTTGCTTTGGAGTTCAGAACATGGGTACCCGCTGCGTTCACAGGTTGTGATAGTGAATGGGAACGTTGTGATGCTTGCAGAGATCTTGGCTGAAGAGTAAAATCACTGAACAGAATTAATACTGTTGTAACTAAAACCAGGGTACCAAGAAAACATGGGATGCGGCAACAAAGCGCAAAAGACCGTCAAGGTTTGGTTACTGCTGCTTTGCCTTGACGTGATAAATCCTCCAGTCTCATTCAGCTGTCAAATGTCTGATGGATTTTTGTAGGTCTTCCTCAGAAAATTAGCTTTTAAGGAATGGTGGTGCAAATGGCTCAGACATTGTAACAAATGGGAAAGAGCTTGGCAAGCTGAGAGAGAATTTGATGAGGTTGGACTGGGTAGGAGTTCTGGAGAGTATAGGAGGAAAAAATTCAGAATGTATTTTTGGAAGATCATTCCTTGGTGGTCGTTCCTTGGTGTTGGAAGTTTTCTATGAGCATGGGTTAAAAAATGCTGCAATGAATGCTTACTGAACTTCAAATTACTGTATACTTGACATGCCTCAATCAAGGGACTTTTTATCCTGCCGGTGTTGTATCTTTTTGATGGTGGTAGCAAAGTTAGATGTGTAACGTGAATTCGATTTTACAAAATATATGCTTAATATTTTTCCTCTCTTTTATAATGTATTATAAAAGCAAGTTTGGGAAAGTTCTTACTTCTGTCTCTTCTTCCCCTTCTGTTTGTCTGTGATAAAGAGGCTTTGCTGGTGTGAAAGATTTTTCATAGGGTGTCCAAACAATGGTTGAACTCCAAGCTGGTCTTTTTAGTAGGGCCTGTCACAATAGGACAAGGGGTGATGGTTTTAAACTAAGAGGGGAGATTTAGACTAGGCATAATGAAGAAATTTTTTTTACAATAAGGGTGGTGAAACACTGGCAGAGGTTGCCCAGGAGGTTGTAGATGTCCCATCCCTTGAAACACTTAAGGTCAGGTTGGACTGGGCTCTGAGTGACCTGATCTAGTTGAAGGTGTCCCTCCTCACTGTGGGGCGGTTGACCTTTAAAGGTTCCTTCCAACCCAAAGCATTCTATGATTCTATTCCTTTAGCTGGGCACTTGCTGGATAAGGCTGATCACCTTCGCTGAGAAGATCTGTCTTAAGATCTTCAACACCTGACCTGTACCAGTGTTGACAAGCATGGCAGTTGCTTGGAGTGTAGCAGTCATGTGGTGTAATTCAGAAGCTGAATAACATATAAAACTGTTTCCTGGTAATCTTGGCACTGAACCAGGGTTTCCTCCCAAAAATGAGTTTAAAGGGAAGGGCTAGCACCTTGTAGTTCATGAACTCGAGAGTTTATTATGCTCTATTGAAAAAGATGCAAGCTACTTGGTTGCCTGCGAACTCCTAGACAAGCCCTGTAGTTGAATCAAGGACTCTTGAAGTTCAGAAGTGGTATGGGATGTCATTGTGTTTTTCTTTGAAATTTTAATCTTATATTCATAAAAAAGGATGAACATTGATTTCCTCTGCAACAAAAGCAAGGAGTGACTGACTTTTGCATATAATTTTCTCTTTCCAAAACAAAAAATGCCAGTCTAAGCCACTCTTAACTGCAGTGGAAAAGTCTCATTTTGTAGTAGAATTATCACATATTCCTGATTTGAAATGGTATGGAATTTACTGTATAGTTCCCGTCACAAAGGGTCCTTGAGAGCTTGTAGATAAGGCCTAATGTGTTGTCACACACCATAGAGATCTGTAGGATGGAGAAAAATTCTTTATATGTGGCGAGATTGTGTATGGATGTGTGCCTGATTCCCTTGCATTAGTCCAAATTAAAATTTTTATAAGTATTTGATTTTCTTGTCTCTGTTGTCCCATGATATGTTGAGACACCATTTAACTTTTTATTCTTTCCTGATTTCAAATCTTCTGTGCGGAATGTGTACTTAAAGTTGCTTTTTAACAACTGATATATCAAGTGCTCAGAGGAAGAATGTCAGTTTGGACATAACTGATGAGTAATTGACAGGCATTCCTTAAAAGGAAAAAGTAGAAATTGACTGCATTCAACTGCATGCAGTGTGTTTAAGCTGCAGAAATCTTTTGCTGCTAAAGCAGAGAGGCTTCAAGCAAATAAAAGGTCTCTTTGAGATTACTGAGTAATAAGAAGTTGGAGAAGCTGTCAATACTGGGAAAAGTTGAATCACAGAGTTGTTCACTTCTTTCAGAAAGGGTGTGGTCTAGTGCCTTAACTTACCTGGATAGAATCATGGGTACTCAGACGTGATCACTATATGTACCTCTCTAGAGCAAAGGTCTTTGGTGTCAGAGGCGACATACTTAGAAGCAGTAGATAAGGAAGTACTTTTGTGGTGGAAACATGAGAAACCATAGAAGAAGCCTGTGTTTCGGAAACACTATTTTAGTTTATATCAGCATTTTTTTCATCCTTACTTTGAAAGCAGTCTTTGTGAAAGACCCCATGTGACTAGCCTTTTTGGCACTTCATGAAGATGGTTGCTTCCAAGCTGGTTGTGCTTATCCTTAAAATGTCACAGTGTTATTGAACTGAATACTAGAGACCTTAAGTTAGATTTCTTTTGCTCAACTTTTAGAGGCTATTGTGAGAGTGTTAGTATCCTTATTTCTATGTATCCTTTCCTATTTGGAAGCTGATCAGCCCTACACTACTGTAGGTCCAGCAGCCCTGCTTTTTGAGTCTCTCAGCTGTATATTTCAATGTCCTGCTAAGTGCAAATCTCTGATGTGATGGGGCAGAAGATGCATGGGCAAAATAGTGTTTAAATGCAGGCCTAGGAGAAGTTTCTAGGAGGTTCTTCTTTTTTTTAAGACTGCCCAAGTCAGCAGCTGTCTCTCTGGTGTTTGGTGTATCTGTTTCTCTCATTCCCCTTTCAGCCTGGAATTTTTTGACTCAGGATTCACAGAGTCATTTGGTTGGAAGAGACCTTTAAGATCGTCAAGCCCCACTGTTCACTCTGCACTGCCATGTCCCTCAGTGCCACATGTACACAAGGCTACATTCAGGCTAAAAACTTCTTCTGCTTGAGTTGGTAGAAACCCAGCTGCAGCTGAGTGAAGAATAGGCCTCCCTAGAGCTGTGTTTTTCCTTGCTGAGGTATCCAGAAGGTTGCAGACCAGAAAGACCTGATGTGACCTGACTCTATCCGCAAACCAGGGCGTTTAGGTGGTAGCTGGGCTGCTCTGTATGTACTGTTGCCACCTCAGGAAGAGCACTTAAATTAATGATCTGCTGTTGGCCACGTGTTTGATATCCTGTGACATTTCAGAATGATGAACAAGTTTAAAAGGCACTAGCAAAGGAAAACATCCTATCCTTTATTTTTCTTCCAAAGTTTGGATGTTAAGAACAGTTTGTTACTGTTCTTTCTGTATGATGCAAAACTGCTGTGCACTTGCACAGATTGTACTGAAGCGATTAGAATCTAAGTTTTAGGTTTCTATGGGATCAAATTTTATTACAGGCCGATATGAACTTTTACAAAAATGTGTTACATTCTGTAATGCTTTGGATTTCTTAACAGATGGCAGGAAACAAAATAGGAACTAGGAGTATCTTGTCCATGCTCTTTCACGGGCACCCCCTTGCCGTGGGGAAGGAGCTTGCGTGCCCTTGTGAGGTTGAGAGCTGTGCTGGTGGTGGCATGTGCCTCTGGTGGGGTCTCCCAAGCCAGGCAGGTCTCAACTGAAGGGTCAGACAAAGTGTGTCCACGGGCAGGATGGGCTCACTAGCCTTCAGGCAGCCATCCTAGGAGAAGGACAACTCTGACTCCAAACCTGGGCAGATGGAGCTCGTTTAGCCCTGTAAGGCATCCATCATCTAAGAGAAGGACACTCTAACCAAACCTATGACCCGAGGACTTCACTGTCACTGTCCAAGCTTGCTAGGCCCTGGCAGATGAACCTCAGGTGTAAAGGGTGGAGCCAGTTCTGCACACACTGCGCCTCACCTAAAAAATCCACTGCGCAGTCCCGAAGGGTGCACTCATCACTTGCAGTGAGTGTGGGAAAAGCCCTTCCCAGATCTTCGTTCATGAAGCCAAGCCATGATGATGATGATCTTGTCCATGAGTTCAGAATCATTCTGGAGCTTATGCTGGTGTGTTACCACTGTACTTTCTCTCAGTGGGATTCTGATCAATACTGTAAGGGCACTTAGATGTCATTTAACAGTATTACTAAAAGAAGCTTTCTGGGGTTTTATATGGAAATTGATTTTAGTGGTTCGCATAAGGTAATTCAAGTAGTTTTATTGGAAAAGTGGTTTTAAACTCTCATCAATTATTGACTTTGTCTCTAAAGGCAACCCTGTGTGGCTGTACTTTGCTGTGCTTATACAGGTGGACATGAAGTAAAGAATAATATCTAGCATTTCACATTCTGTTGCCTCGCTGGCTTTCCCTGTCTGAGTTTTGATTTTATTTTTTTATGTATCAGGTGCTTGGAACTTGTTCAACAACAAAAGATGTAAGGAGCTGCTGGGAGAAACGTGATGATGAGTTTGTAATGTTGAACTTGCTCTTTTACCATCTTATTCCCATCCCATCTCTAGCCAGGCTCTGAAGGGGTTTTATACCTCTCACTTCTAAAGCAAGTTAGAAAGACCACTCACAGTATACGAATTTTCTTTGGCGTGTTTCAGAAGCTGAAGGAAGATTCACACGCCTCCTTTTTTTACCCAACATTTCAATCAGCAAGTTGTTCACTTCTTTTTGGCAGTGACTTGAGACTCCAGAGGATTGTCACCAGTGTCTCCACAACTGCAGAATTTACACTTGGTCTCCTTCCTTCGTGTCTTCTAGATAAGTACAGTAAGATCCTGAGTCAATTTGACTCCTGTCAAAGAATGCTTCCTCACGGTCTTTCCCAAAATAAACAGTTCTTTTCATAAAACTTTGATCTTTTGATCCATAGAGTGTCCTTTTTCTTCAGCAGAACCTTCCTGTGACAATAACAAAAAGTCTGCGTTTCTATGCCGAGTGTAAGATAAAATAGCTACTCATGGCCAGGGAAAGAAAACTGCTTTGTGTTTCAAACATGGGTTGTTAAGGGATGGAATGCTCGTGCTGGGTGTCCAAAGCAGGTTATTCACCACTCCAGAACTAAAGGTCTTCTCTGTATCTGAACTCAAGAGTAATACTGCCACCCCGGGGATGGCTGGCTTCACTGTGCCTGGGTCTGTGGTGGAAATAGGGCAGGTAGATGACTTGAATGTGACACTTAAAAGCTGAAGGCAGGTTGGAATGTGCAGAAAATCCTTCCTGAAATAATCCCAGGGCTTTTCAGTATTCCTCACAATTACTGTGTATGGCTGGCATTATGCTTGTGTAGCCATTCTTATGTTCTCTTTCTGCACTTGACCTCATTGTGTGGGGTAAATTTTGGGCAAGTGGCCTTCTACCACCATGCTGGAATTGGACTTTTATTTTTGGTGTAGCTAGAGTAAAAAAACAGCTCTGGCACTTCACCTCTGGCACTTCACCTACAGAATAGCTGAGCCAAGTAACTGGTGTGTAACTCTACAGGGAGGATTGGTTTGTGCTTTCCCCTGAAGAAGTAGCATGAAAGTGCAAGAAAAGTGGGCAGCGATTATGAGCCTTAAACTTAATCTGAGATAGTTTAATTAAAATTCCCCAGGCTCTCCAGGGTTTCTTTTTCTACCCCAAGAATATATATTCTTTTTATAAACACTCATTGTATGACTAGAGTATTCCAATTTAAAAAATAAAATAATGCAAGCTAATCGTGAACTTCTTGTCAATTAGAGCTGAAGAGCTGCAGAGAATGAAATTTCTAGGTTGATGGGAGTAGCAGATCCTAAAGCATACTTTGTATTTTTAAATCCCAAACCCGTATGTAAAGTAAAAATACAAAACTTTTGGAGGCAAGGATATTTTGTAATATATCATGTTGGAGATACTGATACAAAATCCTTTTGGTAGGCTGGGTAGCAACCCAGCATGGTGGGAAAGCCTGGGATCTGGACAGGCAGTTTCTTGGTCAGTCAGGGACCAAGAATTCCTCTGGACAACACAGTCTGCTGGGGCAACGAGTTGCTGACTCTGCTTGACTAACTGCTGTGCATGATCTCGTTCACGTCTGAAACATAAGCATTTTTTGTACCTCTCTTCATACTCCTTTACCTCCCAAAGATTAGTTCTGAGGAGGACTGGACAAGCCACATGGAGTTTTGGAGTTAGCAATATTTCTTCATTCCAGCAATGTTCCTTTCTCCCTGTGTTACATCTGGCAAAACTTTATCTCAGTTACTTCACTGCACATGCTTGAAGTACATGATTGTTTAGTGTGAAATGAAATTAATCATTCCCAGTAAAAAGGTGGAAATAAACATTAGTCAGACTTTTGTAGAAATTTGTGTGTGTGTGTGAGATGCAAGAACCAGAAGATAAATCTGATATGTTTGTCATATCAGGAAGGACATGTGAGATGCGTAATACTAAAAATACTGAACTCACAGCAAGCTTTTTTGGAGGTAATTTGTATTCTAGAATTTTAAAGTGCAATTTTATGTTGCTTCCTTCTAATGTGAGTGTCAGTTTAATAAAGGTGTGCATCTTGTAGGAAAAGTATTCTCTGGAACAAGTATAAAGCTCAAGTATGTTTTTTACTCTCAATTTTTCATCTTCTCTTCTGTTGTCTTTTTGGTACCGTCTCTTCTAATCTTCGTTATTAATTGCTAAACAAGAAGAAAACTCCTACCTTTTTAAGATAAGAGAATAGTGTACTGTCTGCTAGAGCTCTTGGCAAGAGGTCATTGAAATGTATCATCTTCCACCTACAGACAGCAGGAACCTCAGTACTTTGAACTGCATCTCTGTTACCATCCAAGCTTTGAAGCTTTGGGGGGTTGGGGTGGGGCAGGGGAAGACCAGTGTCTTTGTCCTCATCAGCTAGTTGGGTGCGCTGCATTTGGAGAAAAGGTGAAAGGCACGTGGAGAGCACTGGACAGTGGCAGCACTGAGCTTTTAAAAATTGTCTCAAGTGTGGTGTTAGTATTTTATGTGTTACTCTTTAATTGTCCTTCATTCCATTAAGAATACTTGAGGGGAACTGTGATTCCAGGTAAGTTACATGGCAGTGAACCCAAAGGAAACTTGAATTCATGGCATTGTGAATCAAGAAGGTGACTGGCACTTAAAACATATGTGTTAGATACTAAACACCAAGAATTAATTTTTAAAAAAACAATTATTTAAAACAAAATATTTCAAATAAATATATTTTTAAATATGACTTTTTAAAAAATATTTGCCTGCATATTTGTTCTCAGGCTTAGTTTACATTGTATACACTGTCCTGTCTCACATGATAAAGCAGTTTCTGTGAACTGTAACTGGCAGTTTGAAAGTTGTGGCTGATGCTATCTTATGCATTCTTCATTGGCAGGGTTCCGTTTGCCACAGTTTTTGGCCTCCCGGCA
>NW_010433199.1:37055-51645 GCF_000710305.1 Buceros rhinoceros silvestris
TATCTTATGCATTCTTCATTGGCAGGTTCCAGTTGCACACTGTTTTGGGCCTCCAGGACATTACAAAAGAAAGTTTTGCACTGTGTGCAGAAAGTCACTAGAATCACCTGCCTTTCGATGTGAAGGTAACTACTTCTGTAGATATCCCTGTGTTACCAGAAATGTACACTTTATTTGTGTGGCATACCTTGAGGGTATGTGTGTATACACACACACACTGTTTGAGAGATTTTTTTGTGGTGTTTATCATCCAGTCATTGGCAGGGGAAATGTGTATTTCAGATGAAGGAATAATAAAGCAGTAACCTTCAATGAAGCACAAACTTCGTCAAATGTCTGTGCTCTTTCATCTTTCCTCCAATTTACTTGGAGCGATTCTGTAGTCTTGATGATGTGCATGGAATCCATGCCCGAGACATGCAAAGAATGAGAAGCTATTATGGCAAAAGAAAGGCTTCTCCTGTTGAGGTAATTGATTTGTTTCCCATGGAAGCTTTTGATACAGGGAATCATCAGGTATTCATGTTTCTAAAACCTCCCCCATTCTGTGAAAGAATGGACTATAACTTTTCTGTGTTACTGATATCTGTTGCTAGTAATGAGGATGAGGTGCCTTCAATGGGAAGATATTTGAAAATATTATTTGTCAAAATAATACTGCTCTGAGTGTTCTGACATGGATTCTCTAAAAAAACAGTAATTGAATCACCCAAACATCAGAATTTTTATTTGAAATACATGTTGGCATGAGTACTTGACTGATTTTGATGTGGGGCAACTCCTTAATTCTCCTTTGTCTCCCCTGTCTTGAATGTCTAGTAGCTGTTGTTCAGTTGGTGGTGTGAGGTTGAATAGAATTTAGTATTTTAAATGCATATTACCTGTCAACTGTTTAAAAAAAGAAAAAAGTCTGCTGAGAAAAGAACAAGTTCTGCAGGGATTTGAGATGCTTTCAAAATTGTTGTGCTGAAGATAATGTCTTATGGTGACATATGTATAGGGGAAACATTGCTCTTTGATCAGTGCATTTCTATTTATAATGGTGCAGTGGTTTTGTTTCTGCTTTTGTCTAATGAGTTGCATGACAAATCTAAACTGTATTCTTCTGACTAGTGGGAATCTGTCACTTAACAGTTACCATGTGAGCTGGATGATTTGGTGGGGTGGTCAAAGAGCTACAGATACCACAGAGCCTTTTCTGATCATCTATCTTAAGCCACAGAATCTGTGTGACATGAAATAAATTTGAAAATAATATTTTCACTAGTTGTGTCCTCTTAACTTGAAATTAGCTTTAGTTTAGTGGTATATTTTAGTTAAAGCTTTCTAAATTTTGCTTTCACATTCCCACTTGCTTAATTTTGCTGTATTAATTGTACCCATTGCCAGGGAATATTTATTTTTCTCCAATGTTTCCATTCAAGTGTTCTTAAACAAGAAACTTGTAATTTCATGTCATATTTAGGTATTACAGATGCCTGGACTCCTTATTTTTCTGGTTCATGGAGGTTCTGAATTGTGTTCCTCGCGTAGATTAAAGTTCTGTTTTGTGTGGCATGACTTGTCTGCTATCCCATTTTCTGAGTCTAAGCATGTCTACAACTTGTTTCTCTGATACGTTTCCAAAATGTAGCTTAAAAGGGGCAGCCGAGGCTCATAAAATTCACAAGATTCTTCTTTTACTCTTCAAAAATATTTCAGAATTTATTTTAGAAGTCACCTATTTTAAGCTGTAGCACTTTTAAATCCAGGTGGAGATGTTGAACTTGATTCCTTTTTTGCTTAATTCTAATGATTTAGCTTAATAGTACAAGTCCACTGTTGGTCATGACATTGTCTTCTGATAGGGGAATTTGAAGACCTTTACCTGGAATCTTTGCTGTAATTAAGATAGAAAAGAGAGTTGAGTTGAAGTTACCTTTTTTAAGCAAATTATGACACCATTAGATGTACTGTTAAAATAATTTCAATAACTTGTTTTGGACTCCTCATTTAAGTGTATTTTACAATAAAATAAACTTTTCTTGAAAGGAAATTGGAAATCTGCAGGCAGGTACTAAATACTAAGTGCGTGGTGGGGCATCTGTTCTCAGAAATGAGCATGCATGTATATCAATGCCTTGTGAGAAGTACATACAGTTCCTTGGCAAAAATTGCAATATTTAGACTCCAAATACTGATGACAGTTAATAATTGCTTTGGATAACTCTTTCTGCTGTAGAATTCACTGGTAACAGCAAAACCTGGACTCGTGATGGTGAGAGTTGCTCTCCTTTTTCTTTCTAAGAAGGAGCCCTGGAAAGAAAAAGAGGAAAGGGAGTAACCCAAACCTTATTTTAGTGTGGGTTCCTTTAGAGAAATTTCTTAGTAAGCATCAACCATGAGAAGCAGATTTCCAGGGGAGGGAGACAGTTAATATTTTAACAGTTATTCTGCCAAGTTTATGTATCTGAAATTAACCAACTAGGTTTTTTGGAAATTATAAAGGGATTCACAGCACTTTCATGACTAGCTTGAACAGAAAAATATTCTGTTATGAGTTTAAAGGATTGTGAAGATTATGGAAGGGAAAATTAATGATGATTATGATAAAGATGAAACTTCTTTCTGTGGGTCTTCTGATTTGGATTGATTTTTACATACAGTAAACTTCATCTTTCCCATCAGTGGGATAGCTGTTTTATGGGTTTAACTCCTGTGGCACTCCTGACCTTCACAAGCACATTTTCTTATTAATTCTGAGATGGGGTTAGTTATTAGAAGCAGCAGATGTGAATTAAGCCAAGGGTAAAAAACCCTCTGAGGTCTTACAAAGTATAGCAAAGGGCAACGTGTGCCCATATTAGCAGAATTAACAGTAAAAAATTCAGCACTTCTGTTAATTCCTTGAAGGTATAATTTGGTCTATAGAAACTTTTACCATTAGTGAGGATATGGCTCAAAGCATCTAGCTTGCCTGGTAGCTGAATTGCAAAACTGAAGTATGCCTGCTGTATCTATGAATATGGAGAAGCGTGAGCAGAGCAGGGACCATGTCACATCTCACACAGAAGTTCTTGAGCTCACTGAAGACATGCAGTACGAGGAGCTGTACATGAAACCTTGTGGTTGACTCAGAAAACCCTGTTAAAAGAGGCTTTGCTTTGGTGTGGTGGTAGATCATGGTCTCCAGTGGGGTTAGAATAAGACAGTGTTAGTGCTAATCACTTTTTCTAGAGCCCAGAGAGTGATTTCAAAACAAGGTATGTAACTTAATACTGTTTTCAAGATACTTTCAGATAATTTGTCTAACATGCAGTTGCCACCTTCCAATCTTCAGATTAGTCTTCAGGTTTTTGTGATCAGCTTGGAGTGATAATCTGAGCAGAACAAAAAAAAGTATTGGAAGAATTTGTTGCTTATCCATTACTTTAAGTTACTCAAAGAATTGTATGTCTTCTCAGGGAACTTGTATACACAGGATCTTTTCCATCCATCTCTGATGTTCAGAGACAACTTTCCTAACTCCTGTGGTAATGAAGCTAGTATTGAGATCTTTCAGGTGTATTCTTGTTTAATGAATGATCCTTTGTAGTATAATGTTTTAGCTGGGTCACTTTTGTAGACTGTCTTTTCTCTCACATGTGATACTTCAAGTCAGCTTTTAAGTAAAGAAAGTTCCAGTGCAGGTGTACCACGTCAGTCAATGACTGATCCGACCTTAGCCGTGTCCTCTGTGGAAGAGAAGGCAGACAGGCGCTACTGCTGCTTTGGCAGCAGTGACCCCTACTTTGCTGGGGTTGGGGACTCAAACACACCTCACCTCCTGTTTCCTTGTGCTTCTGACAGCTCCAAGAGTGGAGAGAGGGGGCCGTCTCTGCTGTTTTGAGCCCACTCATGAAGTGCCTACTTGCTCTGCAGTAGGGTTTGAAAAGGGTTTGTAAAGGGAATGGAATATTGCTTCAGGAAGACTTTACACTCCATGCTTGTTGGTATTTGGATGCAGAAGGAGAGCTTACTTTCTGTTACGGCTTCTATCATTCAGCTTTTTAAATTTGATTTAATCAAAGAAGGCTTTGGGCACAATTACACTGGAGTAGGCAGCAGTTCCTGTGAAACTGTGAGACAAAGCTGTAATAAGCCAAAGAGTTGTTCCAAATTTAACCTGCTTTGTTGGAGGAAATATGGCAAGTGCTTATGAGCAAAATTAGCTCAGCCTTTCCTTATGTTTGCTGCATCAATTTAACAAAGGAAATGGAGCGACACACAGGACAATGCTGATAAACTTCTTTTATTGCCTATCTTTGTATGGAAAAGAGCATGAAGGAAAGAAAATACTGTGTGAGAAGGTAGTGGAGGAGTATTGGAGGGATGGAGAGGGAGGGAAGAGCTGCAAAAACCCTGGGGTTTCTGGCTAAAAGAAATGTTCTTGTTTTCATGCTTCTAGTTTGTGAGCTACACGTGCACACAGACTGTATCCTGTTTGCTTGCAGTGACTGCCGGCAGTGTCACCAAGATGGGCACCAGGACCACGTAAGTGTGGATGCCTCTGCAGCAGAAAGAGGATATGTATTTTTGTATTTTCGGTGTGAAACCATGGGCTAGAGGAGGGGAGGAGTCTTAGCCTATACTTTCATGTGCTGTCAATTTCAAAGCACTTCTTTTCCTTGTTAGCAGACAAAGGAAACTGTGGTTTCAGCATGTATTGCAGATAGTGAGATGAACTCAAATTCTGACGTATTCACAATGCCTATTGAAGCCATGCTGAAAAGTCTGTGATATATAAAATGTCCTAATTAAAAAGAACATAAATAAAATCAAGCATCTTATCCATAAATTTCTATTGCAGAAGCTGTCATGGAACTCTTTTTTCCTATATGTTGAGCTGTTGTCTTCATTGCATCCCTGGCAAACATTATCATGTTCCCCAGGCTTCCTGCAGGCTGTCTGAGGCAAGACTGCCCAGCTTCTCTCTGTAAAATATGTGCATGATGCTGGCCTTTCAGAATTTTTTTTAAAGAATAATGGTTTTAGTGGCTGGCAAAGAAAAAGCATTACGTGATAAATTTTGTTTTATAGTTTGATAAACATTTTTTGGTGAATTGTAAGCTTATTCAGGTTTGTAGTGAGAAAATACTTAATGGTAATCTCTGTTGCAGTTTCCTTAGAGCTGTTTGAACTGCTGTTTTTAAAAGTTAGGTTGAAGATGCTCCTCTGTTTTGTGTAATGTTAAGTCATTATGTGTTCCCCCCAGGATACTTACCACCACCACTGGAGGGAGGGAAACCTTCCTTCAGGTGCTCGCTGTGAAGTCTGCAAAAAAACCTGTGGCTCTTCTGAGGTGCTCTCTGGCATGAGATGCGAATGGTGCGGCATCCTGGTATGTTGTGCTGTTGTATGTATATGTGGGAACCTTATATACACACACGTAAATACATATGTGCAAGTGCTTATTTAAGCAATTCATATAAATATAATTGATTTGCACATTTTATAAACACACTTTATATTTATGTTACTAATACATTTCATTTATACACTTGTATAAGTATACCTGTATATGAGTTAGATGGAAATTTGATTTTTTTTTTAATCCCCCTTTAGTCATTAAAATGAGCAATTCTTAGAATTACAGTTAAACTTTATGTAAAACCAATGGAATTAAAATTTAACAGGGACTAATCATAACAGATTTCTACGTAGAAGCCTGCAGTTACTTTTTCTGTGTGAAATCAGAATTTCTTTCAAACCACGTGAATTCTGTAAGGTCAAAGACTAATATGTTTATCCCTCTTTCAGTGTAGAATAGTTCTTAACCTGTGTGGTTGCACTTTTAAAGCTGTCAGTACTGCTTTCTGTGTTTTTTCTGTTCACGTGATGCACATTTAATTCCTGTGCAACGTGATGGTACCCTTCAATAACAGTCATGAAAGCCGCAGCTTTTCACATGGTGATACAGTCTGCTGTGTAGATAACAACTGGTCCACTAGTTTAATGCTACCTCTTACTGCAATGTCATCAAAGCGCAAAATGGCACCAGATGTGGTGGGAACTAAAAAGTGTATATAATAAATCATTAATTTGCCACTTAGTGCAAGATGAGGCACTCTAAATAATAAGGTATGACTTGAATAATTTAATTTTTAAAAAATATTCTGTTTTATGTATTTAATCTGATTCATAATTTCTGAGATGGATGAGAACAGACTTTGAGAACAGACTGACAAAAGTAACATCACCACACATACAAATGTATGTGTATTTAGTAATGGCAGAAGACCTCTCACAAGCATAAAGGCAGAAACTAGCCAGCCATATTTAAAAAAAAAATTCCGGTGTTATCTCTAAATCTGTGAGTGGGTACGACTGTGTTGCCATTTCCAAGGCATTCAGTATAACTTGCCTACCTTTCCCACCCCCTCTAGTAAATATCTCTACAGAGTGGAAGATCCAGGGTTTAAGACCAAAATTTTGAACTTCTACACATGACTGTATAAAAACCCTTAGTTTTTAATAAGCAGATTTGTAATACTTGGAGTCTCTTGTGTTAAGACTTCCCATTACTGGTTATATTAAAATTGTATGGAACAAATGAAAATCAAGGGCTAACATTTCATGCAAGTGATTTAAGAAAGTTTTGTGTATGTTCTAGCCTGAGCTTTGTAATTCTAGTATGTATTTTGTTATAAAGAAATTTGCTTTCTTTGTGCATCACTAAGTTCTTAACTGATGCTTCTATTTGTAGGCTCATGCTGCTTGCTACATAATTGTGACACCAGAATGTACTTTTGGAAGATTAAGGAATATGATTCTTCCTCCAAGCTGTGTGCAGTTATTTTCTCGAAATTTCAGCAAACTGCATTGCTTTCGGATATCAGAAAATTTGCCAACAGAATCAGGTAACAACTTTCAAACTTGAATGCAACTGATTGATGATCGTGTTTAACCTAGTGTTCTAATTCACTGAAGCACGTTTGCTAATTCTCACTGGCTTTTGTGGCAATACTGCTTGCTATTTGTTGGGCTGGATAGATTTTTAAAATGTAGACTTTATGCAAAACAGTGAAATTTCTGTTTACTAGTGCAGGGCAATTTGAAAACTGTTCTTTCAACAGTAAGTATGCAGAAAGTGAAAACTTAAGGTCCAAAAATTTGCTTAGCAGATCAGTGTTATCATTACTACAAACACTTGCTGATATACATGTTGGTTTTTATTTGGCATATCATGTATACAGATATTTTTATTTGCCTCTTTGATTAAGCATCTGCCTGTTCCAAATTTCTCTGCTGACAGGAAATCATGTACTTAGCAGGGCAATGTTCTGCTGCCATCTAGAGCATGTGTTTGTTTAACAGCTCTATGAACAAGGAGTTTTTCAAGTTGCTGAAGTATTTTCTAATTAATGATAAAAACACAATGTTCTTGTAAAGCCTTTCTTTTGGTGCTTGACTACAGCAGGATAGCAAATGAAAGGTAGGCAAAACACAGGTCATGGAAGTTAAATATTTGCAACTGTACTTTCTTCAACCTGAACAGTTGTTCCTGAATTTTCTGTACTGAACATGTAGGTTTAGTTCTGGTGAAAGCAGCTGGTCACTAGCAGGAGCCAGGACCTCTTGTGTGCAGAAGCTATAGGAGGAGTCCTGCTACTGTGTAAACTGCATAACCCTAAGTCTGGGTAACCTGGGTGCACTGAAGTGACCTGTGCAAGCATGGTGGGGGTGAGGAGGTGTTACGGTGTTTTTGTTGGTCAAAAGTTATGTTTCTTTTTAATGAATCTGCTTGTTCATGGGGGAAGGGGAAGTACAGCACATACTCAAAAGTTGTGGAGTTTTTAATGCTTCCAATATAAGAAATACTAGAAATAAACTATCAGAACAATCTCACTTTTGCTGGAAGGCTTGTTATGAACCTTGATTCAGGTCTATTGTTAAGTATTCTGCAAGTGTCCCAAAAGCTTAAGTGAAGATGAAGTTGTATTATTAACAGAAGTTAATCACAAACCTTTTAAATAGCTTCTTTGGGTGTGACTTTTCTGATGTTAGACATCTAAGTTTGTCTTTAAAGCAGTGGTGTGTTCTTTTAATATGTCAGACTAAAACCTTTTCCTTTTTAAATTTTTTAAATCACCTTTACGTAAAAATGGAACACAGAGCACCTTGAGTGAAAGAATGCAAGTTTATAGCTGCACCTCATAGGCTCTGACATTATTTTACATGATGGAAGAGAAGGTTTTCGATTTCAGGACCTGGGCTACATGCTAAGCGTGTTGTCACACATTCAAATTTTTTTTACGTAATAACGTTCTTTTTGCATTCCTTTGGTTAAAATGTGTATTTTGTGCTTTGAATTGAGAGAATGCAGTTCAGTCATTAGCTGGTGGTCAGGGGAAATAGTAACTTAATGCTTCAATGTGGCATGAAAAAATCCCAGAGAAAACCTACCACATTTGGAAAGCGGAATGCAGACTGAGCACTGTAAAAAAACACATATACCCAGATAAAATATAACAACACCCTGAAAAATCTCTTTTCTAAACATCAGATCACTTTTCTTCTGGTCTGTGAGAAGCTGTGCTCAGCTCCCAATCGTGCAGTGGGCAGTGGCCTCCCAGGGTGCTGACACCCAGGGGAACATGGCCCAAGGCGTAGGCATGCTCCTCTTTCCGCATGCTGCTGGTCCCAGATGTACCTCTGAACTCAATGGCTGCCTCCAGCATTTAACATCTTCCTTTTTTTTGGTCAGTGAGTCATGGTTGTTGCTAAGCACCAGGTAGTCTGCCTTGCATAAGGTGCTGTGTCCTGTTTTTCCTTAGCCAATTACGGTATGGGACACTATGTTTTAGCACCTAGGTGCCTGATGTTCAAGTACAAGTCTCATGCCTTCACGTGTGGCTTGTTGTTACACCATTCATATCTTGTTGAAGCTTGCTTTAAGACTTCTTTCTGGAGTTTTGCCGCTCTCAGCGTCTGCTGGAGATCAGCTGTTTGCAGGTCCCTGCCAAAGGCACCAAACACCATCACTATGCAAGTCTTTCCCTTTGCTCAGATTATTCCTTAAAGACAGAGCTGGGAATTGCCTTAAACTAATTCTCCCATCACTTTGCATTGAGGGAGCTCAGTGCTTTGGCCTAATAATCCTTCTTGTTACCCATGTTCACGGAACAAACCTGCATTTTCTTTCAAAAACCCACTAGCTTCTGGCATATACCGGAAGTTACTGAGATGTGTCACAGGTCCAGCAGCTCCCTGACACTCTTCAGGTTGTGTCTGAAGCTCCTCTGGTCACAGAGCCGCTCAGGACAGCTGCCCTGGTAGTCACTGCTGCTTTTCGATGGTAAGGCATAGCCTCTGGATGGCAGACCTTGTTAAAGATTGCATGCATGTTAGGGATGTTTCCAGGGAGCATTTCGGCTTTGTTGGAGGATAACTAGCACTTCTGTCCTCACTTCTGTGGATTGTGTTGTGCAATCGTTCAGAAGTCCTGATGCTGCAGCATATGCAGAGGCTGCTCTTCTGTTGCCACAGCTGACAAAGAGCATTGTTCTGAAGATTGCAACAAAGTAGTGTTGGTGGTCACCTGGATGAGTTCACTGGTGCAGGCACAGGACTCCCAAGCTGATGGTTAGAAGGTGCCAGAAGACTTGTCCTAAACAGCAAATGAGCACATCATGATTGACCTGCTGGGGAGTGTTGGTCGAGATTAGCTTTTGCTGCTAAAGTAAATGCTAAGCTTAATGGCCAACACTCAGTGAACATACCTGTGCTGATAGTGGCCTTTCCAAACCCTTGGGCTACCAGGGAAAACAGTGATAGAGCAGATCTCTCGTATTCCTCCAACTGACTCCTGTCTTAGCATATTTAAAAAAAAACATTGAACCTAGCTGGAATAGTTTCAAGATGCTGATAGTGTGTATTTTCTTACTATCCAGTCTGAGGGAGAAAGAGTAATAAAAGAAAGATGTCAGCTTCTTCCATCTAAACTTAGAAAAATGAGATCATTGGGAGCAATCAAGAATTCTTTCATTTCTTCTTGTTGTATTTGCTTATTCTTTTTTGATTTGATTTTGTCTGAAGTGAAATTCAAGAAGGCATTCAGCTTTGATTTATTTCTGGGTGCTTCAAGACCATATTGGCTAAATGTCTCTTCAGTATGAAACTTAATCTGTTTGTCTGTCCACTGTAACAGAGAAAGTACTTCAACCCTTCTTTTATGTTTTAAAAACCCCAACCCAGCACATTATTGTTGATCTATCTTGTAGTCAGTTGAAGCATTACCCAAATATTCACTAAGTTACTTGGTCTCTGGTTTAGGATTCCTGCTAAGTGTCTTTTCTTAACATGCTGTGATTCTGCTTCTTGGAAGGTTTTTCTGCATTAGAATTCTGACTTCCCTAGTACTACTTCTGCTCTGAATATCAGTTTTTACTGATGTGGGATTTTTTCTCTTGTTTTGTGCTTTGATTTCTGCCTGCTTTCTCCTTCAGCTGCAAGGCATAGTTTTTATAAAGGTGTTGCCTGGCTTTTATCTTTTGGGAGCCTTGTCTGAATCCCAAGCAAGACTGAGTGGGATTTCCGGTGGGTGAGAGCAGGAATATGGTGATACAATTGGCACACTGGGTTGGCTTGTGTTGCATGCTACTGTTCATATTTGCAACAGTCTTTCTGTATGGACCTGAGTGTCAGGAATGAGAATGCAGTCAGGATGTTATCTTTGCATAAGCAAATGTAAATGTTAGTATCTTTTATCTGAGTCTTTAAGTGTTTTATGTATGGTTTTACAGGCTATGTTGTTACCTGGCATGTTAGTTCCTAGCTGTTAGTGAGAACAACGAGCTGCTGTCAAAGTCCTCTTCTGGAGTGCAGTAATTTCTTTCTCTTCAGGAGTCAGCAAATCTAGTTGTGGAAATTTTTTATATAATACCTACATGTGTGACCAGAAAACTGTTACTGCAATTTCTGGACTGCTGCGGTGATGTAAAACTTACTGGAAACCAGATACACTTTGATCACAGGCAAACAGCACAGTTTAAGAAAGGGATGGAGTGCAGGAGCTGCAACATCAAAGCTGATAGTAGTAAAGGATTTCAGGTATGCCTTCACTGCAGTTACATGACAATGCAGGTTTGTTGTGGTTTTTAATGCCGTTTTTATAGTATGGATTATTACCATAAAATAGACTGAAGAGGAAAGCAGCATGCTTTTCTGGCTGGATTCTTTAGTGGTTTTTTCTTTGATGGCAAACATCCTTAAATGACAAACACTTCCCACTCCCCCAGTTCAAATTAACAAGAATCCTTTCTTAAAACATTTCTGTTTTCACAGATGAAGATGATGATGTTGATGGGTCAACACAGGGATCAGCAAAAGATGTCCAAATTTCAACAGATTCAAGTAAGCAGAATTTTAGTAAGTGGTGAATAGTCACCCATTCCACCCATTCATTCATATAATCCTAACTTGCTTTACCTTATGAAAAAATACAAAATGCCTGCTTTTCTAATGCTAGGTACCAATTTCAGGTCCAATATTTTGGTCCAACACATTTATCCAGGGTCTTAGAAATATGTCATCACCATTTTTCACTGGTAGATTGGCATAAGCAGCAATCTGTTCATTACCCTGACAAATAGATCACTTCTTTCAACTTGGTAGTTGATGAAAGAAAGCATAGTGTTAACAATCCATAGATAAGCAACCAATTTAAAGAGCAGACAGCAAGCTTTTTCAAAACCTTTCTCTTTTAAGATCACGGGATCCAAATCTTAGTGAAGACACCAGGTGAATTTTTCATTATTTTTTAAATTTTTGCTTGGACGTGTTGCAGTACAAGTGTATGTATTCCTGTGCATCAGGATTGAGGAAGGCTGGTTGCTTCTTATGCAGTTAAATACTTAAGTGTGTGGAGTCTTCTGGGGTTGGCATTATACAAACTTACTTTTCGGAAGATTAAGCCAACCACAATTTAAAGGCATCCCACCTCCTATATTAATATTAGTAACTGGTAAAACATGGTACTTGCTACCTAATGCTACATGTGTTGTTGTAAAAAAAAAAAAAAAAACAAAATTTCAAATCAATAGATATGATATTTTCTTTCTTTCCCTCCTAAAATTCTTACAGAATTAATAAGATAATTGTGTGAAATGCTGTTTGGATTTTTTTTAAAAACCCAGTTCAGTAAGTAATTAACTCAGTTACAGAAGCAATCTCAAGCATGCTGCTGTTTCACTTCTTAAAATTTGAAACTGGTGTCTCTGACTGCAAGTTACAATTCACTGCCATGCTGCTTTATTATGAGACTTTTATTATGAGACTCTGACTAACTGCCGTTTTATCTAAGAAATTTCCACTTTTTGCAGTGTTTTAAGTGACATAAGTGGTTGAGTGTTAGGACTTTTCTACTTCACCAACCAAGGTTATTTACCTTCCTTATGACTGTCAAAGAGAACAAATAATATATCCAGATATTTCAGCTGGATTGGTTTAAGGAACTAGTCCAGGACAGTTCAAATTTAGACAGCCTTCCAAAAAGACCAAGAAAAGATATGAAAATCTGGGGCAGAATACAAACTTTGTCTTTTCACATACAGTGTCTGTGGATTGGGGAAAGCAGCAGTAGATGGTACATTTTCAAGGCTCATATAGACTCATTAGTTGTGTTTTAAATAGAACAGTGGCATTAAAACAAATCTTAATACATTTATATAAAATACTTCATACATTTTCATAAAACAGAAGTCACTGTAGAGCCCAGTAACTTTGCTGTGAATTAGAAAGCTCCGTAGGTAGGGGGTGAGCGAGCCTTATGTCTCTTTGAAAATAAAACATTCACACAAAGAAGAATGATGAAATGTTTGAAAGCTTTCATTTAATGAATGATGTAAGGAATCTCCAGATCTGTAACCCAGCAGAGTTGAAGCTGCAGCAGCATCCTGTCCCCTCTGTGGCTGAGCAGCATGAAGGTCTGTTACGGGGAATGTGGTGTGTGTATATGTATACATATCAGGATATGTATATATGTGTATATATATACTTGTGTGTGTGGCTGTATGCATGTATGTGTGCATACATAAATGCACACACGCTCCCTCTCCCTCGGTGGATCCCCAGCCCCGATGGTCTCTCCAGCAGTCATCCTGGACCTCCTGGTCCCTCCAGGATGCCTCAATCAGAGGTGCACGCACATGTGGCTCCCAGGTCACTTACCTTACATGCCAGTGAGTCCAGCATGATGTTTGCTGATGCTTGCACAATGGTGGTCACTCTAGTTGCTGGCACCATGGACACGTGGGTTGCAATGACCCACAGTTGTGCTTCAGTTGCTGCACTCAGGAACTATGTGCATGCAGGTGGGTAGTACTGACACCCACAAAGAGTTAGAAATAGCATTTGATGCAAAGACAGGACAGACTGCTGATCAGGTGCAGTGTGTGCCCAGACAGGTGCACTGACCAGCAACTTCTTTACATGTGACCAGCATCTTTTATCTCCTTATCTCTTTGTTTTCCCGTACTTGTTCCTCCCCAAAGCACCTTGAACCTTCCCTTCTGCTGCCTTTGGTTCCTCCACTATCCCGTTGTAACTCCTGTACAATACCAGAATGCTTTTTCCATTCATCTCAGAGCCCCACACTCTGAGTGATCTCCTCAGTTGGTGAGGTGACCCACAGAGCTGATTCTGTGGACTCATCTGGTGGGTGTTTCCCTCAGCCCATAGGGAAGTTGTCCATGCATCAGGGCAGGGCATGGCTTATCTGACTTCTCTGACAAAGTTATTGGGGTTCACCTGCCTGTTCTGCTTGTGTGCTTCTCTGTGCTTGGGGAGTTATAACCTATCAAATTAAACATGACAGAAGCATGGTTGCAGTATACCGGATCTCTTTCACCCATCTCTAGATAGTACCACTTCTGTAATAGAAGTCAAGAGTGAGCTGCTCTTTAGCTTCTGTGTGTTGATTTAGTACATCTGCCACACCTTTCCAGATGTTACCATACTGTCCCTCCAGAGTGTCAGAACTGAATTATATTCCAGAATATTGTAGCTTTAATTCCATTAAATTAATTCCATTAAATTCTCCACATTTTACAGATGCATGTTTCTAAGAACAATGAAAACAAGCCAGAACAAACTGAATAATATTGACATGTAAAGATGTGCTTTCTGTAGGAAAGAAGCCAATAGGAAAGGATGTAAAGTCTGTAGATGGATACTGGAAGAAAACTTGAATTACTGGTCTGTGTTCCCTCTTGTTTCTTTGCTGTTGTAGTAGGCTTGTTGAGGGAAGCGTAAAGTTAGAAGATAGAAATCTGAATTTTGGGATCTTTAATGTCAAGTTGACCATAGAACTTACCCTATCAAGATACTGAAGCCAAAACCATAAAATGACCATAAAAACAACTCTACTCTTTCTGAGATGTTAGGTTTAACGCATTTACAGAGCAGGTTTGGAAAAGGACTATAAATCTTTGTGCCTGAGAACATCAGCCAACTTCTAAGGATTTGTCTACACAGTGAATGATTAATGCAAGGAGAACTGAATGTTACCGGAATAGTAGGATAAACATCGTGTGGATGCTCTCATTAGTATAGTCAGTTGTATTGCCTGGGG
>NW_010433199.1:51745-54258 GCF_000710305.1 Buceros rhinoceros silvestris
CCAAAGTCAGTTTTTATACTGAAATAATTCTTGGTCATTCTGGGAATGTGTAACTGATAAAACTGCTCTGTAAGGACAGACCTCATATAGTTGGGGGTGGAGGTGAAGAAGGAGATTGAAAGTGGTCCTTAAGGGTGCCTCTGCAGGAGTGTGCATCATCTGTCCTTTCTGAGATGTGATGTTGAACCTAGGTTTCATTGAGCACAGATTATTCTTTTTCTGGAGACAGAATTAATTTGCATCTTGCTGTGATGCAACCACAGATGTAATGTCTCTAGCTTAAGAACTCAAAGGCAAACTTTTGAAACTTCTTCCTATTATTTCATGGTAATGTAAAAACTTAGTGGAAGGGGGGTAAGAAAGTTGGTTTGCTGTATATATGCAACAAATGAATCCCAGAGGAACTCTCTCAGTAACTCCAGAAATAAAAAATGAGTTATTGAGAGCTCTCACTTGTGCGTCAATCTGCAGAGCTCTGGGAACATGAAAAGACACTAAATTCTGCCCTAATTACTTGCCAGGAATCATTAAGAGCTGTGAAGATATTTGGATCTTGCACAGTGGCCATCTTCTGCAGGACAGCCATCAAGAGGATTTAGAGGAATCTGTCTGCAGAGGGAAATGGGGGCTACAGTGCTGTCAGCAAATGTACCTTTGACAGCATGTTCTTCCAGAGCCCCTCATTGGCCAGGCAGTGCTCTGTTCAGGTAGCTGTTCACCTGCCAAGTAAGGGAGATAAAAATTTCTTGTGTTAGGTAGACCCAAGTCATTGGCTTAGTGCTTGCTTATATTTATCCCAAACTTGCTGATAGTGTGGATGAGAAAGGTCTCTATCCACATCTCTCACTGCAAGCAGGAACAAACTGTTGTAATTCTGCAAGGAGGTAAGAACTATTTCCAGGAAAAAGACAGCACGGGTGAATTTGAGGGATTTTTCCTCTAAAGATACTTATGAAAATGTTCAACCTTCATAAAAAGGGTCATTGTACTCTGCTAAAAGTACTTAGAGGTAATTAAGCATGCCACTTGTTCCTCTGAAACATGATTTAAATGGGTTCGATGCCCTAGAGCTAAAGGGAGGGCAGGTGAAACCAGATCCATCGGTGATAAATCCAGCAGATGCTTGGAGAAGTTCTAAAAAATACCCCAGAGGTGAAGGGTGAAGAAGTGGCTAGGAGCGTGGGAGGATGGTGATTAGCACAGCTCTGTGCTTCAAGACAGTCTTGGAACTAGAGGGATTTGACTTGCTCATGAAGAGAAGGTCAGAGAAGTGACACACCTGCATGTAGCTATTCTGGAATAGCTAGAGAAAGGAAGAATCTGGGATTCTGCAAGACACTGCTCAAGACCACTAAAAGAAAAAGTACGCAATTCTTACCTGCTTTATTGCTGCCTTGTAGGCTGTGAATGGTGATACCGAAGCAAACCAAAATTTGCCAGTCAATGCTGTTGTAATTTGAATTGAATTTTTTGTAATCTAGCGGTGACTAGAGAAAGAGGAGACAGCATGTGGATAGGACAAGTTTGGTTGGGAAGAATGGCTCTTTGTAAGTGGTGTCACTAGAATTTAGTCTTTTAAGAGTAAATTCCACCACTATGTCTGGTGTAGGCCTCTAGCTTTCTTCAGCAGCTAAAAATATTCAGGCCTACATCATTTCCCTATCTCTGCCATAAGCCACGCAAGTCCTTCGTGAAGCTGTGTCCTCTCTGTGAGGGTTTGGAAATCAAAGGACATGAATTTTGGACTTACCAAATGCTATTCTTTTCCCAGGAAAAGTTGGTATTTTAGCTTCCAAAATCAAATTACGTAGTTGGGTAAATTATGCCTGAAGTTGACCTTTTTGTAGTTGTTTTCTCCTTGAAAGGCATAAACGTGAAGAACAGGGGGGTTTTCCACTCAGTATCCCATGATAAGAAAAAGAAATAATGTGTTTTTCAGGAGAAAATCCTGACACTGTGTAGTTTGATCCAACAGGAAAAGACATTCAGCAGTGAAGTGTCAGTACTACAAAACAAGCAGTAAATTCTTTAAATACCAAAATTTGTTATGTATATCTGTTG
Organism: Buceros rhinoceros silvestris; assembly: GCF_000710305.1. Taxonomy (NCBI): domain Eukaryota; kingdom Metazoa; phylum Chordata; class Aves; order Bucerotiformes; family Bucerotidae; genus Buceros; species Buceros rhinoceros. Next base: position 53,807 of record NW_010433199.1, read on the forward strand.
CATATTAGCAAGATTTTTTTTATACTAAGTAGTATAGCAAGATTTTTTTATACTAAGTACTGGTATGTAGACTTCAATTTTATAATTGGATAATTTTCTAATATTTAAAAATTGGAACAGGAGGGAGAAAGAGCTTTATCTACCTTTAAAAGGGATTATCGTTGAGCTTCTTTGCAAGGCTATTTGGACAAATCAGATAAGCATAAGACACCCTGTAACTTTCATGTTGTGGATGTACAGTTGAATAAGTTGGGAAATGTGTTTCTGGGTGACTAGTTGTGGTCAAATAAGTAGCTGTTTTTCTGTTGTTAATATGTCCCCAGAAGCTCATGTGCAAGGAAGCCATCAGGCTGCAGAAAAAATGACCCCTGTAAGGAGGACAGTGACAAAGTTAAACGTTATTTTTTACTGATAAGTTGAGATTGTTTTGTATGATGGCTATCCAGGTTACC
>NW_010433199.1:54498-73079 GCF_000710305.1 Buceros rhinoceros silvestris
GAATGACCATACCATGTATTTAACTAAGGAGTATACTTGAGCTTAGGATGTCACTACTGATCTGTAGAGCTAAACTCCTCCTTGCAAACCAGTGTATTGCCAATTTTTTTCCAAAATTTGGCTGGTCTTAAGAATTGGAGAGCTCATTAAAAAATCTCCAGCTAAAATCGCTAGGGATTCTCTAAGACCAGCTAGTATCTAACAAAGGCAGCTCGAATGAAAACGAGGACTAAACCTTAGATGAATAATTTTGTTCTGAGATGGTTGTCTACCCTCTGGATTGCTAGAGAAAACAGTAGAGATTTTTATGATGTTATAAAAGTTCATACTCAGAACATTGTCTGTGCTGTCAGTAACTAGTGTTTGCTGTGTTTTCCCAAGTTTTGTTAGCCCTGAAGAAGATCTCCCAGGACACAGTGTGTCTTTTGGTTAAAGTTTGTCTATGCTAAAGTTACCGTGAAGATCACTGACAGAAATGTTTCTAAAAGAATGTCACTTTTCCTGACTCTAATCTAACAGGGTGTAAATGAGCAGATCGCTTTCTGACGTGCTATAGTCTCAGTGCAATGGCAACGGAGTCCCAAGGATACTTTAGACATGAAAGTTGATAGTATTTAAATATTCTTTATTTTGTGACTGAAAAAAAATTGACAACAGACACAACCACTGAGTTGATAACTGGAAAACTGAAAAGCCACATCCACCTGGTAACAGTACTTTTCATATTAAAAAATGCTTGAAGTCCCAAAGTATCATACCATATATCCCAAGCTCACTTCTCCAGTCGAATAATTCAGTCTCCATTGCTGAAAAGAGTGTACATTGTATGTGGAAACTGTGTGATTATTTTCCTTAAACAGATGTTGTAAAAGGTTTCAGCTAACTAATTTCAAAAGAGCACTTCAGGAGTAGTCAGTAGGAAAGAAGAAATTGTAACTGTGCTTCCAAAGTTCATTGTTTTTGACAGGAGCCAGAAGTAAAACTGCAAAACCAGAGGCAAGTCTGCAAGTGGCAGTTTTGAGTGATTTTATTACTTTGAAGCAGGTGTACAGATTCGTTGAGATCAGGGTCTGTAACACTGTGCTATACAAGGAGTGACTTCTAACAGTCCAGTCCAACACTGCAATAAAAAGGGCAAATTCTGCCTGTGAAGGATAGTCATGTCTGTTATAAAGCGTGGGCTCTGTGGGAAGTCCATGAAAGGTCTCTTCATAAAATCTCCTGATTGCATCTTTATGGTCACACAAGGTCTGTCTTGTTGGAATCTCCTTTTTGGACTGGATTGATGAACTTAATGCCTTTCTGTAAGGACACACATATTGGACTGATAACATGCATTTGTTCAAAATCTCTCATACCCTGCCTGTTCTACGAGCATTTTGCAACACTTTGCTATTGCTCTTGAAAGTCTTGGTTTTCATGGTGTTGAACTGGTCGATAATGCAATCCTGGATGGTGAGGATGAAGTGATAACTAAGTGGTATAATTATATATAAACAGTTATATCAAAAGTCAGGATAAAACTATGAAAAGTTGTAATACTCTTTGCATTTTCCTCTACAAAAGTACCCCTGTTCTAAATGAACAGTAGCAAAACTAAAAGAATCAGCCTCAAAGCTTGAAGAAGCAGTTCAGTGGATTAAAAGCAGTTTTTTAATAGTTTCATTATATGCTTCCTATTCAGAGGGCTTTGATTTGAGAAGTGTTATTGATACACCGTACTTGTTTTCATTCAGGTAAACAAACATTAAAGATATTTGATGGGAATGATGCTGTGAAACGCAACCAGTTTCGACTGATTTCAGTTCCAAGGATTGCAAAAAACGAAGAAGTTGTGGTAAGATGACTGATGAAGGTCAATATTCCAGAGTGATAAAGGGTTATATGATTGTACATTATAATAGTAAAAAATTAACAGTTTTACACATGTCCCTCAACAACAAAATATGTAAACAGGCTGTAAAATTACAAGGTAATTTGACCTCTTGATGTAGTGCTTTTATTTTAGAGCATCTGAAGATGAGGTGGCCTACGTATCTATAGCATAATGAGGATATGGCGTATCACTTGTAAAGCAGCCATTCTCCTTCCCATGTGCCACTGAAGTCTGATTTTACTGATGCAAGCAATACTGGATAATCACCTCCTTAGATCTTGTCCCTCTTCTATAGTAGTTAGTGGTTGGACATTCATCCTGGACAGCCACTGCTATTGCACATCAGCTAATCACCTCTGAAGACTGAAACATGCCATAGTTAACCTCCACTTCTTGGCTGTGAAAGTGATGAATTATTGATCACACAGCAGCCAATTCCTAGCTTTTCCAGAGCTCTCTCTGGGTTGGAAACATGACTCAGTACTAAATCAAATGTTCTGTGCAGATCTTAATTTACTGGGCTGGGCAGAGACCCCATGCTTGGCAGAAATGAAGCCCAGAGGCGATATGGGATGGTGCACAGTAGAACTGAGCATGGCGAGGACTCAGTCATAAAAGACTTGGCACAGGAGTCTGGAGAATTTATTACATTAGAATTTTGATGATTTAAACCTACAGCTCATGAAGAGCTTGATACTGTGCTCGAAGTCAACAGGAGTTTTGAAAATGTTTTATAATGTTCTGCATGTCAAAGATCTTCAAGGAAAATTATGTACAATGCTGAAAACACTTTTATTTAGGAGTGCTGCTTGCCTTTGAAGCACGTTTTATTAGGCTGCTGATTATAATACCAGGGCAAATTAATACCAGGTCTCATAAATGACTTACTGGGCCGTAGTCACAGCAGTGTCTGTGTTAGAGGTGCTGCAGGCGTGGGCCGGTAATGGATGTACAATTGCTGTGACTGCTTGCATCTTCCAAGGACAGCCCTTACCTTTCTTCATGGGTGTGTGGGTTCAGGCCAGCCTTGTGGCTTAGAAGCTCACTAATTTTCAACATCCACTTAGTGCAGGAAGATTGAGTATGCAGAGCTGGGCACAGTCAAGTGTAGTTTACTGTTTTCCTCATGGACTAAATTTTGTTTGCAGGGAATGTAGCTTTATTGGTGCTGAATTTTTACATTTCATCTGTGGAGTTAAAGTGACTATCACTTGACAAAAATACTGCAGGCTGTGTTCAAATCCATTGATATATCAAGTTTTCTTTTTGTATCCCACTAAAATGTTTCAAAACTTTCCTCTTTTTTTTGTTGCTATTTATCCACTGTTCTGAGCTTCAAATGTGTTAAAAGTTGGTTCCTTAAGGTATTTATAAACATCCGTGGCTGTAAATGTATAAACTATGTCTCTTCAATAAAATGTTAATTTGTCTTGCTGTGTTGTAGGAGGCTGCTTTAAGGGCATGCTACATAAATGATGACCAGCGGGAGTATGAACTTCAGACCTTTACACAGCAGGCGCTACTGTGTGATGATGTTATCAACAGGAACGATGCTGCAGAGGACAGCAACTTGTGCTCAGTGTTCCGAGAATCTGTTCCTGAAGCTTGGATCATCAGAGCCAAACCAAAGGATGAGGAAGTGATAAGAATTTATCCTGCTTGGCTGAAGTGAGTGTTTTCCTCCTTTTATCACAGGGTTATCCTGCTTGGCTACATTTATCTTCTGTAGTCTAACCCAGTGTGTTTGTTACTGAAGTCACCAAGTAGAACAGAGAATGTAGTTTCTTCTATATTGCAGGATTTCTCTGTTTATTTTTCTGAATGAGTAATACACATATTATTCATTTCCATGCCTGGAAACATGCTTGTAGGTTTCTTTACATGCTCAGAACATACTGTGCAACTTGTGCAGTCCTATTATTGTGTGCTTGGCGAAGAAGTTGCAACTTTACATTAACTGAATATGTAAAAAAAAAAAATGACGACATACACATGTCACTTGAAAGTTTGATGGTTTTGTGGAAGACATATTAAATAGGAATTGGGAAGGAAAAAATCTGTTCTATTTATGCTGTGACAGTATACATTTTTAAGCATATTTAGCAGTAGAGACAAGACTGGGTGGTGAAGTATTAATTTCTTAAGAGCAGTGAAGTGAAACTTAATGCAACTACATTGCGAAATTTTGTGGAAGACTTGCAGGTAGTTCTGTGTGTAGGAAGGAACTGATTTGTAGTGCTTCAGTTATTGTAATGACCAGTTCCTTGAGATGAAAGTCTTCAAATGTCTGTAGGACTAATACGGCATCTGCCATGAGGGTCAGTGAACAAGCTTATTCCACTAATACAGATTTCTGCCTGACCCCATAGAAAATTTACCACTTAAGTAAAAAAAGGCACATACAGGATTAGGTCAAATGATTGCTCTACAATAAGTATTTCTTTTCTCTTTAGGGTGGGAATGGCATATGTTTCCCTACGAGTAAATAAGGATAGCACTACACAAACTGTGATCAAAGAAGTGCTTCCGTTACTTGGAAGGCAGGTAAGTGAAGGATCCTGAACATGTCAATATGCCACCTGAGTGACCCTGAAGTGGAGTGTGTTTTTTCTCTTTAGAAAAATTATGATCAGTCCATTCATGGTTCATGTGAATGTTGTTAGATGTTTGGTAGGTGATCTCTTGTGACTCTTCTGAAGTCTTGATGCTAGATCTGGTTGCTCTGCACTGGAGCCTCCCACTGGTCTTTCTGGGTCAAGCAGATTTACTTGTATGAATGCAATGATTCTTGGCATGCAGTGTATTTTTTTCCTGGTTGTTTATGTCTTGAGATATTTAAAATACACTTGTATGTAACTATATTGCCAGTGTTCTCTTGTTTGGAAACTGGCAATCATTGTTAGGATGATTGTGCTTCTCCCCTTCTTCTTTGTCCTGCTCTGCAAAAGAAATCGTCATAATCATAAAGTAAAGTTGAAAGTGACCCATACTAGCCCTAACTAAACTGTATGAGCATTGTCCAGAACTCTGCCAGGCTTGGTACTATGACAACTCTGCTATGGACCCTGTTCCATGACTGACCACCCTGTCAGTGAAGAATCTTTTCCTAATGTCCAATCTGAACTTCCCCTAATGCAGCTTTATTCTATTTCCTTGTCTACTGTTGCGGGTCATCAGAAAGAGGAGATCAGCAACTCCTCCTCTGCTGCCCTGCCTGAGGAAGTTGTAGATTGCAGATGAGGTCACCCCTCAGCCTTCTCCAGGCTGAACAAACCAAGTGACCTCAGCCACTTGTTGTAAGTCTTGCCCTCAAGGCATTTCACCATCTTGGTCACTCTCCTCTGGACACACTCTAATAGTTTTATGTCCTTCCTATATTGAGATGCCTAAAACTTCACACAGGACTCAATGTGGGGCTGCACCATTGCAGTGTATAGTGGGACAATCAGCTCCCTCAACTCGCTAGTGGTGCTGTGGTGTGCTTGATGCCCCCCAGGACACAGTTGGCCCTTTTGGCTGCCAGGGCAAATTGCCATCAACCCAAACCTCCCAGTCTCTTTCCATGGGGCTGCTGTTCAACCTCTCATCCCCCAGTTTGTTTGTATAACCAGAATTGTCCTGTCTCAGATGCAGAACTGGACATTTGCTGTTATGAAATCTCATGTGGTTGGTGATTGCCCAGCTCTATCATGTATGCAGATTTCTCTGTAAGACTGCTCTGCCATTGAGGGAGACCACAGTTCTTCCTAATTTAGTGTCATCAGGAAACCTCATGTACATTTGATTCCTGCCTGCAGATCACTTAAACGTTAAAGAACACTGACCCTAAAATTGAGCCCTGGGGAATCCCACTGCTGAATGGCCACCAGCCTGATGTAACTGCATTTACTTGTAACCCTTGGAGACCAACCCAATGTATAGTGGACTTGTCTAGCTGTATGCCGGGCAATTTACCTGTAAGGATACTCTGGGAGGCAGTACCAAAAGCTTTGAAATCCAAAAGCACCACATCCATTGACTTCCTTTGGTCAGCTAGGTGGGTGATCTTGTCATAAAAGGACATTAAGTTGGTTAAGCAGGACTTTCCCCTTGTGAACCTGTGCTGGCTATCACCAATGACTGTGGTGTCACTCAACATGTTTCTCTAACTCGCAGAATAACCTTCTCCATTTTATCAGGCACTGAAGTGGGACTGATAGGTCTGTAATTACCTTCTTGTTCTTCTTGAAAACTGGGACAACATCTGCCAGCTTTCAGTTGACAGGGACTTCTCCAGACTCCCAAGACCTTTGAAAACTAGTGGAGAGAAGTCTGCTATAACATCGACCAGCTCTTTCAGTACCCTGGAATGAATTCCATTGGGCCTCAGAGACTTATGTGCATCCAGCTGGAGCAGCAAGTCTCAAAGTCCTGGCTGACGCTGAACTTCTTTACCATCTGCCCAATCATGTTCTTCCTGCACAGGGTCTTCAGGGTCCAGGGTCCCATGATCAGTGTTGAAGACAGAGGCAAAGGTGGCATAAAAGGTCTCCACTTTGTCTACATCCCCATTTGTAAGGTGACAAACTTTGTCAAGCAACAGACCAATGTTATCTTTGCATAATAGTTCTAGGATTTGATTTCAGGCTTTCCTTGCTATGGACCTTTTAACAAGACTTGGAAACTCTTGTCGGAAGTCTTGTCTCATTTGAAAAAAAACTGTCCAAAAAAAAGCAGTCAGGTATTATGGGAAATATCTTTGCATCTCTGTATTTGGGAAGCTAGTTCTATGTTGTAAGAGACCTAATTCCTTGGCTCAATTGCAATTTTTCTGTTAGTAATAATTTTTAAAGAATTTTCTCCTTTTCATATATCAAGATGCTACAGCAGATTTTAATATGCATGTCTTTTTAATATTCGGTATTTGCATGTACTGAAGATGCTGTCCAAGTCATTCTTACCAAATTTCAGGCAAAGCAAATGCAGGCAGTTGAGGCTTCATGACGTGTAAAGCAAGATCATTGGTCCTCGCAATCCTGAGCATTGCATGTTTCCAGGCTTGCAACAGTCCTAGTAAATGGTTCAACTCTTGGCTGTGCCAGTCTTTATTGTAGAGCTGCGATGGACTCAGGCGGTCCCTGGCTGGATGTTTTGGAGAGGGACTGTGGCACGTGTGAGGAGGGTTTCATGCCATCAGTGCCTGTGGAGTGCCCCAGGAGATGGGGACTGGTCAGCCTGCTTTTGCCATGCCTAGTTTCTGGGCCGTCTTCTCAAAGAGCAGGTTTGTTCACAGTCCTGCAGGTTTTCCCTGGAAGGATACTCTGGAAATAGCCTAGCTGATCTGCCAGTCACTGAAGGGTGATAGAGTTAACTGTGCTTTACAGGTGCCTTCTCACCATGGGTCTGTGATCATGCCAGTGTTAAGGGCACAGGAGCCTGATGCCATGTGTGTGAGGATGAATGTGTAAAAATGAAGACCTTTCCTGGCTCGGGAGGAGTGGGTTAGGGGAAGAACACTGTGGTTAACCTTAAAATGTTTAATTTTGCGTGCGCTGTGTATGCAGTGTATAACATTAATGTAAATATCTGGCAAAATTATATCCATTCAGAAACTACATTGACATGTTGCATCTTTTGGCAGTCGGAGTGCCTCCAGAATTTCAAGTTGGTGGAAGTACTTATGGGCAGTAAGCAAGGTAAGTTGAAGGTGCATTGGCCAAAGGCATATTGGTAACTGATCTTCTAGCTTTTTTCCCCTTTTAACATAGTCACAGTTAATTTTTTTACAATACATGCCTTAACAAATTAACCATCATGTTGAAATACTTAATCAGAAGTGATGTTAGTTCTTTTTGGTCTTGTGTGTCCTGTGGGAATATGGTTCCCTTCTTTCTTCATCACATAAAGGTTTATTAGTGGTTTCTAACATGAGCATTGACACTTTGGCAAAGAGCCCTGTGGCTGCCTTTAACTGACATATTTTTTCTTAACCGCAGTTACTTAGTAAATGTTAACTGTAAAATTGAATTGGCTCCCTTCCTTCTTTCATCATTTTCCTTGACACTGCCCTCGAAAGAGAGCAAATCTGAGTCCTGAGATTGTCCAAGGAGTATGCGTGCGTTACGAAGTGCAGAAATAAGCAGTCCTATCATTGTTCAAGAGGTTCCTGATCCTGCAGGAGGAGCTGATGTTCTCCAATTTCACATCCCTTTGTGCTTCAGTAATTGTAGGGCTGCATAGAGAGATAAGTAAAGCCACTGAATTAGTCTGATGATACCCTGGCCACACCTGAGTAAGTATCTTTGTAGTTCATATACCACCCTGATACTTCTTCTCTGTGAGCATTATCAGAAAGTTGGTTTATAAGGGTATAGCCTTGTGAATGTCTTACTGTGGTTGGTTTCTGGTGCTCTGTTTTAAAGCATCGTTTATAATGTCACTTTAGATGGAAGTTGTTGCAATTGGTTTAGTATCCTCATAACCCAAAGTTTGTTATCACAGTAGTTGTCAGGGAATGTAGTTTAAAAGCCATCTGTCAGTTAGCTGTTACTGCTTGTCATGTGAGTGGCTTCGAGCTGTTTCTGTCTTTTTCTAAAGGAGGGTGGTATTTAAGAACTGTGGACAAAATCAGACTGTTCAAAGCACCTAGGTGTTTTTTCTGTTGTATAATGAGTAGTTCAGGTCTGTATGGTCCTTTATATTAATATTAGTTGTATGCAGAGTTGTGAATTTTCCCTAAAATTTTTCATATTCTTGCTGTCTCCAGTTCAGCGCATGGTCTTGGACAATCAGGAACTAATTCTTAACAGACTCAAGGACATAAGAAAGGTAAATCTGAAAAAACCACGTGATCTTTTATAGCAAGTAAGGAGTTCCCTTTCTTACAGAAAAAGTAATCTGTTTACTCTCAGCTGGCTCATCTGTAGGAGAGCTAAGCGCTTGGACTGAATTTTGTTTCTATTTGTGGTATTCTCTAGGCATAGCGGACTTTATTGCTAAGTTCAGAACTATTTGGGATTTTGTTTCATCATATCTTTTTGCCAAATGTCACATCATTTATTTTTCTCTATTTTGGTAGACTTCAATACGTCAGATGAATCAAACAAGATTTTACATTGTGGAAAACAGTAAATCTGTTGTACAAGTACATTTGTTTGTTGGTGGCCTTCCACCTCAGCTTTCCTCTGAAGAGTACACAAATATTCTCAAGGATGAATTAGCTATCAAAAGTAAGTGAACAGGTGCATTCTGAGGAATATTCACTTGTAAAGAATAAAATGTATTAACTTCTATTGCTCCTTTTTATTAGTTTCTTTTATGATTTCTGACCTTATTTGAAAAAATCCATCTCCCTGTACTCTCACAGGTGGCTTTTTTCTTCGTTTTAATATGTTCATGGTTGCTGAAAGGTGTAACAGCTGATTATTAACAATTATTATTACATTACTTGGGTTATATGTGACCACATTTTTACTGACAAAACATCACTGTTTAGAATTGAAACCAACATGCCTTAGTTCAGATTATGGCAGTGCAATTTAGTTCCCTGTTATTCCCTGTTCATGAATGCTTCTAACCTTTATTAACCTCTGACATTTTTTGCGTGGGCTGATCTCCATGTTGCTCTGCCTGTTTGCAGACAGGTATGAGCGCTATGTGCATGCACGTATGTGAAGCACTCAGTGAACAGAATTTTTTTTCAAAGAAGTGTAACTGATTTTTCATAATGCTCTCAACAAATGCATTCTATAAACAATGTGAAGAATGCGTCGTGCTTTTTGTTTCAGGAAATGAAGCATTTTCCCCAATATTTTACGTAACTTCAATAGGACTTTAAATGCCAGAAAGAATTCATAGTCACCTTCTATGAAAATCCATTTGGCTTTTCTAACTTGCAAAGTAAACTTAGGAGAGGGGAAGTGTTAGCTGGAGGTTCTCCCTATATTTGTGTAACTTTTAATATTTATTTGTATTATATTTATGTAACTTTAACAAATATTTTAAATATTTACTCTAAATGTACCCAAGGTTTTATGTGTTTGTATTTTTACCCTTTGCAGCAAATGTAGTATCTGTGAGTCATGTTTATCAAGCACAAGGTAAGCATTAAGATTTTTAGTCTTGCAAACAATGCCTATTTTCAAAACTGCAGCCTGATACTAGAGGCTCTAATCTCAGAATGTATTAGTCTTAACTGCATAAGCAAAAAGCCCTTCAGATAAAATGTAAGACGTGAGGAGCAGTGGATTCATGTTACCTTTTTAAAAAGAAAATAAAAAGTTTGGCTTTGTCCCTACTGTGTAAGAAAGTGGTAATATTTCATCATAAAAATGAGTTTTGAAGTTGCACTTCAACTGAGTAGTCCCAGCACCACTGAACTGTTAAAAAATCCTTCAGACGCTCTCTCTCTATTTTGACTTTTAAAGTACTAAAGTTTGGTGCTGCTTTTGGACTCAATGGGATTGTTTCACAGTCGGTGTTGCATAGCACAGTGTTAAGTAGGGGTTCAGTGGCAGGAAGTCTGAAGGAAATTGGTATGCTCATCTCTGTGTTCACCCTTTGAGCTGTTGCTTTGCTTTGGCTGTACGAATTTTATTTCAGCAAAGCTGGAGAAGCTGTGAGGCTTCTGAGAGCCAGAGCAGCGGTACTGTGCAGCTCTAGTGCAGCGGAGATCTGTGTTTGGTAAAGCTTAGTGTGGAATTTCTTTTGTATGTTTAGGTGCCTTCTCCTTTCCATATTTGTCGATTGAATAGTTGTTTCTGTGGTATCACAGCTTCACTTAACAAGTTACATGCATGTGGTTTTTTAGATGTTTCTGCTTGTATGTGATTTTCATTGTTCTTTGTGGTATTTTCGCTTTCTGAGTATTTTCGTTTCTGATAACTTCCTGACTCTCACTTCTGGTTTGCAGCAAGGTTGAGTTACTAGCTTATATCTCATATGCTGTCTGTTATGCACTTTGATCTTGTCCTGCCTCGTTTTCCTTCTCACTAAGTGTCTTACTTTAACTTGTAATTATTTTATTTTCTTTTTCCCTTTTGTCTTCCCTTCTTCCCCAACTTCCCCATACAGGACCTAAGCTGGCATAAAGATCTTAAATTGATTCTCAGACCAAATCTTTGCTGTTAATAGCTCTTACTGAGATACTGTCAATTAATGGAACTACTAGATTTTTAATCGTGAGAAAAATGGAACCTGATGCCTTTCTCCCTTTTACATTATGAGAACAGCCTGTTAGTTATTATATAGAGTATGGATACAGGCCATGCTTCTGAAACCCAAAGGAATCCTTTAAATATGCATCAGTTCTGTGCTGCTGTTCTTGTCCTCAAACTGCTTTGCTTTAACAAAATATGGGATGTGTTTGTGGGTATGAAGGAATATTTTAAAAACAAAACAGCCCAGTTGACTGATAACCAACAACCACAAGTGTTGCAGAGAGTAACTTTTACTGAATGATGTCCTGAGTAAACTTTTGCTGTGAAATGATGATACTGATTTCCTGATAGCAGTAGAAAATATAAAGAATAGTTCTGATACCTCTTTACAGGTGCTGTTGTACTCGAAATTTCGTGCTTTTCTGAAGCTGAAAGAATATATATGCTAGTTAAAGATACAACTGTCAATGACAAGCCTCTGAATGCTGTGGTGATTCCTGAAGTTGTGGTAAGAGATGGGTTTGAATGTAAAATGTCTTTAAAAAAAAAAATACCTTAAGACTTTTTCTGCTGCAAGTAAATGAAAATAACATTTTAACATTATCCTTATTCAAAGGAGCCATACAATGACTTTTAAGTAGTGTGATGAAAAAAAACCTTGAGTCTGTACTTCATGTATATGATACATTTCTGTGAGTTAGGTCACTCGTCCTGTTACTGTTGAGTTGTTAGGGGTAAAATTACAACTGCCCTACAGTAACTATACAACTATAAAAGGGAGAAAAACAGGGGTTTTTTTTCTTTTTATTTCTTTCAATGGTAAAGTCCTGTGAGGTTTTTGTTTTAGCTGGTGTGTCTTAAAATACTTACAACAGCTTTGTTTTGAGGTATGAATATGCTTCCTCACTAACCATGAAATAAAGTATTATTGTTAATCTTCACTTCTACATTATCTTCATTTCCTCTATTCTGTAGCAGAAGGAGTTTGACCTTGTTTAAATGCTTCATTGTGGATTTCAGAGGAATCTTTTGAAAGACTTGGTGCAAGTCTTTTCACAAATTCATTGATTCTGATTTATTAATTTCTATGGTTACAAATAACTTTTCCTATGAATCAGTTTAATAATAGGTTTCTTGTTAACAAAACAGATTCAGGGTGAAAAGAGGGAAAAGGTTCACTGAGCAAAGTGATTTTTAACCAGGATGATGTAGGTTCTGTCCAAGAGAGCTGTTACTTTCTGCTGAGCTGTTGTGTATTTTGCAGTTACTGTCTTTTTGGAGTTGCATTATGGTGAGCAAAGTGAGGATCTTGGTTTGACTTAGAACTTCACAGAAGGTTGAAAACTTTTAAAAATCACGTAATTAGTGGGAACCATTAAAGTTCAATAGCCATAGTTGCATACTTACAGGCCTGCTTTTACCATCTAGAGTCCTACGCTTGTCAAAGTTTTCTGAAGGCAAAATTATGTTTTTACATGAGCATGTACTGGTGGCAGTGCTTACGTAAAACTGGTGAGATTAAAAAGTATATCCTCCCTGCACAAAAAGTGAGAGTCTTGTTCTTATGCATGCATAGGTATTATCTTTTGTGAGATCCTGGGTTAGAAACCAAGGCCCCTCCTCATCTAGATTAGGTTTCAGAGTTTCCGTTATCAGAAACAGAGGACATCATGAAGATGAGACTGCTTTTTGATGCCTGTTTTCGGTGCTTTTCAGACAAATGCATTATGAGCTGAGATTTGATGCGTGGTGTGTGAAGTTGAACGTACTCCACTCAGCTGATTATGTGTGTCTGGCACTAGATTTGTTTGAAGTGAACTTCTTGATGCTAGGAAACACGAATAATGCTCTCGTGTTATCTGATGCAAGGTATTTTTTAGAAACTCCAGTTCGGGGTACTGCTAGGGATGAATTTCCGATATGTAAGGAGAAAGGGGCTATAGATGTGCACCTACATTTTGTTTTCGTTTCAGCATGTATTGTTTATATTTGGTCATCTCACTGAAATGAGCCCAGAGTTGTTAATACTTGGAGTGTTGTTCATATATGTTTTGGCTGCCCAGTTTACACCATTTACTAATTACCCAGGTTAAGCTAGTCAGTGATTGCTGACCCTGCTTTGGGTATCAATTTGACTAGATGTTTTCCTGAGGTAGTTTCCAACCTAGAATATCCTTTTATCCTATGATACTCTTAGCCTTTGTTTATACTTTTTATATGTAACCATTTAAATACAGCACCAGGAATACTTAAACAGGAACTGAGCACATTGTTAACCTTAAGCTCTGTTTGACATGCCTCTTGGGGGTGAAACATAAAGAAACTGGGAATGAGGCGCTACTGCATAGTCTCAGAAGAAGAATCAATAATGAAACAAAGACCACGGTGTTTTGGTTAATTAACAATTTTTCAAAATTACAACTTAAATACAAACAAAACAAAACAACCCTTCTTAAAAGTCAATAAGAGCACAGAAGTAAATTGGTGGTTAGCACATTGCTAGGCCTTCGTTTTCCCAAGATGAGATTGGCTTTCTCAGTGTCTGATGTGGATTCTAAGGACAAGGCCCAGTTCTAGGCTGGCATGGTCAGCTCTGCCAGAAGCGATTATTCTTCTTATGATTGCTGAAAAGTATCAATGCAGCCTCACTTTGCACCAACTGCTTGTTAGAAAGTCAAGCAATTAGTGTGATCCAAAATATTGATCTATTCTGCTGTTTCATGACCTCAAGCCTTTAAGAATTTAATGAAATACTTTTTCATTTCACAATATTCAAATAAATGAAAATACTCTTTGTTAGGGTGTGAAAAAAGTGCAGTCTACAGACCTGTTCAGCTGCTGTGTCTAAGGACCTGCAGGGGCAGTTCAGTATTGCTCTGTGGTAGCATGTGAAGGTGGAAGACACGGCAGGGCTGAGTCTTTGAACTGAAAGCTAGTTTACCAGAGCTCCTTTTGCAGTACTGGCAAACAAGGAAATCAGCAGAGTTGTACAAGACCAATACCAGCACAAAGGAGAAAAGGTTTTGTGGCTTTATCACCAGTGGAGTGCCCCCAACGTACTGTATTTAGGTTGCTTAAGAGTATTAGGAAAAGATGTGGACGTTTCCCCAAAGAGGTGAAACTTATTCTTCACACAAATGTGTCCAACTTAAAAACACGACAGTTTAATGACCCTCTTAGCCAAAACACCATGAAGGGTTACTTTCCACCCTTACTTCACAGCCGCAGCTCCCCAAAAAGTAAAAGCAAGGCTCAGGCTCTTGCTGTGTTGACCCAGCTGCTGCTCCAGGTGCACGGAGACACCTTGCACATCTTTCCTCATCAGATGCAATGACTCCTTCCTGGCCAGGGTGAAGGAAGTTGGTGCTTGGGGCATTGTGAGTCCTTGCATATGGGAGATGCCATAGACAGTCTGCTTGCAAATGTTGAATTTTATTTGTCACTTAGAGGTATCTGCAGTTCCTGGAGACATCCTGGAAGATGAGCTGTGGTTCCTGTGCTGCAGGCCTGTGGCACAGAACACCTTGTTCTGCTTTGTCATGAGATGTGATTGCACAGTACACTCAATAGAAAGGGGATTAGCCTGAATAATAAATGTCTTGCCCCAGCCTGAAGCTGTATTGTGCTAATCCTGACAAACTAAGCAATTCACAGTGACTGTCCGTGTCTAAGTCACAAGCCTCCTTCAGCTGTCTCTAAAATCAGCAACAAATTCCTGTCTGAATGCCAGCCAACACAAAACCCCTCTGCAGATTTCCCTCCTCAGGCAAAGCACTGAAGCCAGGGATAAAGGGGGAAGGGAGCCCTCAGGCTGTGAGTCACACATCCCTGTCTGCCCAGTAACAAACTCACTTGTACATCCCTACTGGGGCTTTACTAAGGGATCAAAAAAAATTCTGCTACCCTTGTGGCCATCTCTAATTGAAAAAGAGCGTGTGCTTTTCAGAAAGCAATGCAGCAGCCCTGCTCTGCTGTACAAATTTTCATAGAGTTTTTAATCCCTACAAAATAATTGTTTTCATAGAAGTTGGCCCTTACCCAGGGACTTAGCAGTATTTCTTACTCCTTAAGTTTAATGAGGAGTGATGATAGGAAGCAGGTTAACTGTAAGGCTGAGCACTTTTCAGATTACTTTTGCAGGTTCTACACGGTTGTGTTTAGTCCTACGTAGATATAGTCAGGGGTTTACATTAGAAGATACTCGAACAAAGATGGTTTGGAATGGTAGGACTGCTCAGTTTGCACTACGTACAGATGTTTTGTTAGCTCCAGGCATTCTCCACAGCTGCTTGTGAGTCTTAGCTTTCACAGCAAATGTTTCAGGGGTTTTTTTTGTACAATATTGACACTTGACAATTAGGAAATTTAGATGGCAGATTTGTAGAAACTGTAATATGTATTTCCAACAATATATATTTACTTGGGTAAGATCTCAGATGATTTTCCACAACACAGCTGTGCTTTTGAATGCCTTGGAGCTTACCACATCTCAAAAATCATTGAGATTCCCTGATGTTCCATGTGAATTATTTTAGTTACTTCGTTTTAAACCCAGTGTGTTAGAACTTGCTTGTAAAAGTAAATAATATGAAACATGTGTTCAACATGTCACTTCTACATGTCCAAAACCAGTGTTTTTAGAAACTGATTTCCTGAAGAAGAGAGGTTCTTGTCCACATTCAAGTCAAGCAAATATCTTACTTGAATGTTGGGCTAGTTTCTTTTCCCTCATTATCCATTCAAAAATTTTTTGTTACTTTGCGTGGCAGAACTGAACATTTTTTATTTCTATTATCCCCTTACCCCCCTTTTTTGAACATTACAAGTTTCTGGGTTGGACCAAGCCTGAGGTTTCAGATAGCCTATTGAAATGACTGGAGTTGAAATTTGGTTATTAAAAAAGCTTTGAAGAGGAAGACATGGGAAGTGGTCAGGTGGGAAGGTAGGGCAGAGCAGAAGCTGAAACAAGGAGTGCAGGAGGGGAGCAGTTTGCCCTTTACCCCATGGGACATGGCGTTTCCTTTCAGAGTTGCTCTGCCTTTTGTGGCTTGTGGGATTTTCAAAGGACCACTGATAATGGGATATACCAGATGATGGTCAGGAACTGATGGAGTAACAAGAAGGGTTTTACTTCTGGAAAAGCCAGAGCTCTGCTTACTGTTTTCGGTAATCCCTGTATGGTTCGAGCAGAGGAAATCCAGTTGTCTAGTGGAGATGTTTGGAGCCTTGAGCTGTTGATCTTACAATCTAGAAGTCCTTTTTTTTGTGACAGTGGCATGCACTGTGTTCTTTAGACTTCTTTTGCTGGCTACAGAGACCCTTTCCATGTGCTCAACAGAGATAAATATATTACCCTTACTGTGCAGTGGGCATGCTTTAAATAATTGCTTCTGCTTTTCCAATAAAGCCTTAATGTTCTGGCAAGAGCTGTTTGACCTAGAGGTTGTCACAGTATAGTGTGAAGGTGGGTGCTGCTCTGAACCTTTCCAGTAAAAGAAAATTTTGAGGCTCTTTGTCAGCCAAAATAGCTCTGGTTTGGCTATTTTATTTTGATCTTTTTTCTTTTTTGAGAAAACGTACATTGGACTGAATGTCTCTGAAATCTGAAGAGTGAAGAAGGAAGGGATAAGAGGAGAAGCACGTGCCTCCTCCACCAACCTTCTGACCAGCTTAGTGTTCCTCTTCCTGGTGTGTCCACAAGTCATGCTGGATAGCAGATGCCTTTTCCCATGTAGGCAATGACAGAGAGGAGAAGGATTTTTATGTGGTTTTATGGGTATATTGACACATTTGGCAGGGCACCCAGCTCTTTCAGAAAAGCAAAATTTGAGGAAATACTGGGAAGCCCCAAATGATTGTTTTTAAGTGTCCAAATGAGCTCACAGGCAGACTATGGGCTGGGGTATCTCAGCATCAGACTCCAATTTGCTTCCCCACAAAGTTACTCGTTAACTTCTCCTGATTTCTGCATTCTTTGCCTTAATTCATGCTCCCTGCTGGTTGTCTGTAGACAGTGGGTGACAGGCTCTCTGGGTGCTGTCTCCTCCCCTCTGAAGCTGTTGGTGTCTCTCCACATGTTTGCACACTGCAGTCATGCTGCTGCCTCACCGCCCCCTGAATCATTCTTGTCTAAATTGACTTATATTTAGCACTGTTGTTCTGTTCCTTGAATCCATCCTGTCAGCTGCGTGACAAATTGCTGTTCCCTGAACACTGTCCAATTTGTACATACAAATCACCACAACTTAGGGACTGTGGCAAACGTTTTTGTTTTGAAGTGCACTCACTGAAATGCCTGATGGACTTTTCTGGCACACACCTGCCCTGTGGATGAAAGGTGTGCTGGCATCTTCTGATCTTTCTAGAACCCTTCACAAATCATTTTACAGAATGATTTATGGGCTGGCTGGCAGAAAGCTAGTCCTGAGGGTGGTACTTCTGGTGGCTGGAAGTTTCAATGTCCGGTGTGGCTGCAGGTACCATGGAGTACCCCAGGAAATCCCTCCTCTGCCATGTGCAGCAGCTTCCTTTGCAGATGTTTCTGGACAGGTACCAGGCTCTCTTGCAGCATGGTCATGCTTTGAGAGCCCTTTCAGCAGCAGCTTCGGTAGAAATGTGGGGATTGTAAGATACAGGTACCAAATCCACCTGATTAAAAGTTTTAAATACATATTTATAAAAGAAGCTTTCAGCCTCTTACTTCGTGGGAAGGGGCATGCCAGTGTCTGGCCTAAACATCCTCATTTTGAAATGTTTTGTCGCTATAGATTAACATGTATTCACAGATGTCCACAAAAATTATGACAAATGTTTCAATTGTTTTTTGGCAGAAGTTCTCTCTTCACAAGGAAAGCATTTGAACTGTACATGACTCTGGAAGATACCTTATCCCTCACAGTATTCTTCATCATAGACTGTTTACTGAAAAAGTGTAGGAAGGGCTACTTGCAGTGCCTTTGTTTTTATAGTTAGGTGCAACTGTGTAGTTGGGGTGGGTTAAGACAACTTCAGTTCACAGAAAAACAAGGTCAGCAGTTAACCTGTCCCATTGTCTGACTGAACATTGAATCTTTTTATTTATCAAATATGCGTATTTTTACTAAGCATCAAGTAAGCATTGGGAAATACTTAAGATATGCAGTACTAGTTTTCCTGCCTAGTCATGGTTTTGGCTGATCCCTTTTCTTACCGTCTTTCAGGCTTCCAAGATACCACAGAACTGCTGCCCACTTCTTGTATTTGTGAATCCAAAAAGCGGTGGTCTAAAAGGTCGGGATCTTCTGTACAGTTTTAGAAAGCTGCTAAACCCACATCAGGTCTTTGAACTTACCAATGGTGGCCCACTGCCTGGGTAAGTCATCATATTAATTTTTTTAATTTATGTTGTTCTGTTATTTATTGAAAGAATGGATCAGATTCCTCTGTTAATTGCTTCTGTTCTGTGTCAGAACAGTGGTGGACCATTCCTTCTAGCTGGTTCTCACTGTGAAAACACTTAAACTTTCAGGTTCTCTAAAGAAGAGAGAGTAGTTCCTGGTATATCACAGAATCATCTGGTTGGAAGAGAC
>NW_010433200.1:0-1422 GCF_000710305.1 Buceros rhinoceros silvestris
CGTGCCCGCCAAAAGTTCCACAGCCAATGAGATGCGCTGATGTACATGGGAGGAATATTTTAATTGGCTGTTTGCTATGTCCATCACAAACAAACCAGCTCTGTTTATCTTAAATCAGGATGTGGTTTTATTTCAAACTGTGGTCTAATTCTTTACCATGCTTACCCAGATCCCACCCAGAAGATTTGCTTTTAACAGTTAAAGACACTATATGAAAGCAATATGCATTTGGAAGACAAACATGGTTCTTTTAGGACAGTGTACCCTGTTTATTCCTCAAATGGAACTGTCTTAGCTTCCCTGAGTGCAAAGCTATAACGAAAACTAAAAGGGAGGTAGCAGGCACCAATTATAATAACCAGTCTGCATGGGTAACAAACCTGCTGTTATAATTTGCAGGTTAAGTGATCACATCACAGAACATCTGGGAACATAATAAAGAATATGTCAAAACTTAATTAGGACAAGTCATTACAGCACATTTTGAGGGGGAGGAGGGGAAAAAGGAGGCAATGAAAAGAAATTGTTGTCCTTAATACTGTTTTATAAAGTAAAATCATTTTCAAGTGAATCTGATTATGGCAGTGAAAATAGTAAAACAAGGAAGGGGCGGGTGAGGGGGGAAGCAAGGGAAAGAAGTTGAAAAGAAATAGTAAACTGTTGGTGTATGAAGGGAGGAAGGAAAAAAACAGCTATATAGCTTTCTTAGATCTTTGTGGGTTTTCTGCTAGCACCGCTGCTGCAGGAAGGTTGATGTTGTCCTTGCACAGCCATTGCTGATTTCTTCCTTGGCTCCCCATCAGCTCATTTACTGTTGTCTCTCTCTTCACTCCTGTGACAACATTTGGAGGGACTTTAAAGAGAAGGTGAAGGGCGGTGCTGATAAGGTATGGCCAGAAGCAGCCCATCAGCCAGAACTGGAAATTGCAGGGTGATCAGACCTGCACCTGGATTACCCTCTGTTATGACTTTCATAATTAAGGTAATTGTTAAAATCTGTTAATTAATGCTTTAAACTTTTCCATGTTTTTCATTAAACCCTAACTTGAACCATGTTTTGTCTTCCAAATGCATATTGCTTTCATATAGTGTCTTTAACTGTTTAAAAGTGAATCTGCTGGGTGGTATCTGGGTAAGTGCAGTAAAGAATTAGATCACAATTTGAAATAAACCCCAGACATCTGAGCAGATTAGAAATGTACCCATACTCCTCAGGACCGTGAACTCCACCAGTGCCTGATCACTGCATCCCAGGCTGCCTCCAGCCTTGATGTCACCGATGGGTTCAGGATGAGAGGAAATGGTCTCAAGTTGCACCAGGGGAGATTTAGGTTGGATATTTAGAAAAATTTCTTTACAGAGAGGGTTGTGAAGCATTGGAACAGGCTGCCCAAGGCAGTGGTGGGATTCCCATCCCTCGGG
>NW_010433200.1:1492-6612 GCF_000710305.1 Buceros rhinoceros silvestris
TGGAAACTGCCCACGGGAAAAGGATCTGGGGGTGCTGGTTCACAGCAGCTGAACGTGAGCCAGCAGTGTGTGCAGGTGGCCAAGAAGGACAAGAGCATCCTGGCTTGTATCAGCAAGAGTGTAGCCAGCAGGAGTAGGGAAGTGATTGTCACTCGCATTGGCGATCATCGGGTCTAGTATCACATCCTTTCTGGTCAGGCTGTCCATCATGTGGCTTAAGAAGCTATCCTTGATGCACTGCAGGAGTCTCCTGGATTGTCTACACTTCACTGTACCACTCTTCCAGCAGATGTTGGCGTGGTTGAAGTTGCTGGCAGGAGAAAAGCCTGTGAGCATGATGTGAACTGTAGCTGGAGTAAGGCAGCTTTGTCAACAAGCTCCTCTTGATCAGGCTGCCTACAGTAGACACCAGCCACAAGTTTCCCCTAGTTGCCTCTGCCTCTACTTCTTACCCGTAAGTTTTCAACCTGCTCATAGCTGTTCTTCACACTCCATCAATTTCTTGGTGTAAAAGGTGACCCCTCCACCCCTCCTTAATTGCCCGTCCCTTCTGAACAGCCTGTAGCCATTGATAGGCACACTCCAGTCATGGAATTTGTCCCATCAAGCTTCAGTAACGGCAATGAGGTTGTAGCTTTCTAGCAGCATGGTGATTTCCAGTTCCTCCTGTTTGTTGCCCATGCTGTGTGCCTTGTTGTAGAGACACTTCAGCTGGGCTGTTGGCCAGGTCACCTTCTTAGAGGAATGTACCTTAATTCCTTTGAAGTATTTCACCAGTGTTTCTCTTTTGGCTCTTATCTTTGGCTCATCTCCGTAAGGCTTCAAGTGTGCTCCAGCGTACCCAGCACATCTCAGAGGAACAGGACGTAGTTGTAGAGCAGTAACACACAGAATCATCTGAGTGGAAGAGACCTTAAAGATCATTGAATCCAACCATTCACCCTGAACTGCCAGGGTCCCTAAACCAAGTCCCTCAGCACCACATCTACATGTCTTTTAAACACTTCCAGGGATGGGGACTCCACCAGTGCCATGGACAGCCTGTTCCAATGCTTTATAACCCTCTCTGTAAAGAAATTTTTCCAAATATCCAACCTAAATCTCCCCTGGTGCAACTTGCGACCATTTCCTCTCATCCTGTCTTCTTGCTTGGGAGAAGAGACTGACTCCCACCTCACTACAACCTCCTTTCAGGTAGTTGTAGGAAGCAATAAGGTCTCCCCTGAGCCTCCTTTTCTCCAGGCTAAACAACCCCAGTTCCCTCAGCTGCTCCCTGTAAGACTTATTCACAAGACCCTTCACCAGCTTGTTGCCCCACTCTGGACACGCTCCAGCACCTCAATGTCTTTCTTGTAGTGAAGGTCTGGACACAGTACTCAAGGTGTGGCATCACCAGTGCGGAGTACAGGGAAACAATCACTTCCCTACTTCTGCTGGCCACGCTATTGCTGACACAAGCCAGGATGCTGTTGTTCTTCTCAGCCACCTGGGCACACTGCTGGCTCATGTTCAATTGGCTGTTGACCAATACCCCCAGGTCCTTTTCTGCTGGACAGCTTTCCAGCCACTCTTCTCCAAGCCTGCAGTGTTGAGAAACCCTCATCAGAAAGCTTAACGTACTGGCTTTGATTTCTAGGCACGTTGAGGAGTCTCTAAGAAAATGGACATAAAACTCTTCGGGAAATCCCAGCATCTCTTCTATGCTGTTTCTCTTCCTTTTCTGCTTCATGCCTCATTCTGCCCTGAAAACAGTGAAGTATGACACAGCTTTCAGTGGCATATCTAGACCATATATAAAAACAGGCTGGCATTTGGAAGTGGAAATCCATCCACCAAAATAACAATTAAACAGGTTTGCTCTTGTATTTAGCCTTTATAAGAGGCTTTATGTAGTTCTATGTGGTGAGGGAGCATTTACTGTTGGCTCAGATACTGCAACCTTTTTAGGCTGACAATGACAGCAGCTCCTGCTGCACAGGCATCTAGCTCTTACTGTGGACCTCTCAGGGCATCCAAGACAAACAGGAAAGTTTGTTAACGTCTTGCAGAGTTCAACATGGGCTATCCGAGGAGCCACCAAAAGTCATTCAATGCCACAGTATGTAGCTGTGCTCGTATACATTTTATGAAGCCCTTTCTTTTGGATCCAGCTACACTCATTTATTTTTTGTGTAACATCATTTGGGATGTAAAGGAGTGGAAATTTTCAGGAAATCTGAGCTAATCAGCAGCCTGATAAGTGTTGAAGGACTTGCTGGAAAGCTTGCTCAGTCCATATTACTAGGAGATGAGGGAAGATTTGGGAACTAGGAAAAAAGCAGGAATCAAAAGGCCACCTGTTAAATCAAGACACAACTGAAGAAATGCAGTCCCCTCCCCTAAAGTGTCTGACGTGTCAGTGAGCACCAGCACTTTCACTCCAGATGTGGTGGTAGGATTGCGCCACTAGGAAGAGTGACAGATTAACCTCACCTGTTAAAAAAGCCCAAATGCTCTGAGGCGCTGGGTTGTTCATTCCCTGTTTATTACTGTCCATTGGGAAGTAAGTTAATAAACATAGAAAGACGTAGGGAAAAAGTCCATTTGTTTTGTAAAGTAAAAAAAAAAAAAGATGGCTTAATCCTCAGGAATTACAAACGTCCATTGACTGTAATGTTCATCCCTAACCTAAAATACTTTGAGAGTATGCATGGCTGAAGAAGACTGGAATAGTTCCAATAAAGCCAACGTGATTTTTAGCAATCGTCATGCTTTTTATTCGGGTTGCATACAATACTAGGGTAGCATGCTTCTCATAATTACTCACTAAATGAAATAATTCATGTAGTCAGCTCGTGAAATGCCTTAAAGCAAGAAGAAATATTTTTCTGGATCCTTTCCTCTGCCCCACACTCCCACAGTTTAAACCTGTTTTGGCAGTCACTTCCTTCATGAGTAGTCCGCAGGCAGCAGCTAGATTACTTGCGAATCTGTTTGTGAAAGTAAGTGTTTTTTGCATTCAAAGTCTTGATAAATTGTAGGAGGACAAGTCAGTCTAACAGAGGAGAGGGAATAAAATCACAGTCGCATTTCTTGTGATTCTTCGTACTATGATTCCATGAGCCTCTCCTGGGCATTCTGGTCTTATCTGGTTTCTAGTGGTTTGTCCTTCGGAGAAATAAACTTATGCCTGGAGCGTGCAAGATGGTGGGTTGATTTTTTTGATATAACATTTTATTGTTGAAGAAAATGGATGCTGTTTGCTGAACAGAATAAACATCTTCATTGTTTTAGTCCAAAGAGTTTTTATCTCCCCACTTCTCCTCATTCTTTGCTGCTTCTGAGACCCCCAAAAGTTTACAGCAACATCTAAGGCTGGTCAAACCATGACAGTGGTCCAATGGTCTCTGAAAGTTTGTTGTACAGCCAAATTCTCACCCAGAACAAAAATCAGGTTATACAGATTATATAGATCACTGAATAACCCTTACTCTCCAAAAGGCCTCGAAGTTAGGTCGCTTCTCTTGTACCAAATCACGCATGGAGTCTGCTAATCTGCATTGCTCCAGAAAAGCAGAAACACTTTAGTGACTCGTCGGTATCAATTCAATATTTAGTGTATCTGGGATTTGATCTATTAGTTTCAGTGAATGTTAAGAGTAAACCCTGCTTACTGGCACCTGTTACCAAAGAGCAGCCAATATGATATCTGAAGCCAGGGCTGATTTGCTCATGGCAGCCAAGGTCATGTAGAAGGTGAGGAGGTACATTCTGCATCAACTGAAATTACTTCAGCATTGGTAACTTCCTCCTTAGATGCAGTGGGTCTGAACAGTCCTGCCTAAATGTGTGACCCACAGAAGGAGAAAGAGGCAAAGCTCGTGCAGTGCAAGGGTGTGAGGTGATACTGTTGTAAATGATCCAAGTGCCACCACCCTGTTAACCAAGCCAAGAGAGTGACCTAACAAGGCTCAGAAGCTCTGCACAGCTGACAAACAAGAGCACAAATGGAAAGTTGTAAAGCTGTCAAGCCTGTGCTAGTGAACGCATTTTGGAGGATGAATAGCTGAGCTATATGGAGGAGGTCAGTAGGCCAGCGTACGTCTCTGTACTGTCTAGGTGTGTAGCAAGCACTACAACTAATAGAGATGCTCTGCCTGGGAGAAAAATGAGCAAAATGAAGAAAGGCATATGAAACCTGCATACCCTTCTCCACTTGCTGCCTTTTGCTGGCAACAATGTTTATGGAGATCTTGCCCGCTCTGCGCCATGTTGCAGCTTTTACTGGCAGGAGCTAATTCAGAGGGCCTGAATGTATTGAGAGAATTACTGGCAGCAGGTGAATATCATAAGCTGAGGTGAAAGGCAGGGATGGCCTGGTATTCCACTAAGTGGGAATGTAAGAAACAAGCGAGAGAAAACCTCGCCACAGAGACTCAGGCCAGACTTCTCAGTGAAGCACCTACTTTTATTACGTTCTTTAAAAATCGGGTGTCTAGACAAGTAGGCACGATTTGGTGGACAAATACATGAGTTTTTATACCCTATTCCCGGCCGAAAGATCCCTCCCTTGTTTCCCCATTGGCTGGGTACTCCAAGGTTTACAGACTTACCCGTCACGCCTATTACATGTTACAGGTAACATTGGATCATACAACGTCATGCATCGCATGTCTCATTAACTCGGACTTATGCCTCCCCTAGGAGGAGAAAGTCATATTCAACAGCCTATTAAGCAGGCGCAGTGCTGCTCCCATAGGCCCATCCATCTTAGTAAAGCCCAGCTTGACACATCCAACATTTTACAGCCTGTTATCTGGTTCCTTTTCTCTTGGATTGTCTTCTGGTTTCTTATCTTGCAGGACTGTCTCCTGTTTCCCTTATCAGTTCCTTTGAGATGCCAGAGCAGCATTCCTTATCAATTCCTTTTAGATGCAAGAACAACACCCCTTTCTTTCCTCCTCACAGGAGGAGCTACAGGATTACTCCAGAAGGCAGTTAAAGGAGAAATGAATTCAACGTATCTGGAAAAATAACAAATACATCGTCCTGGTTTAACAGCAAACAGCCTGGTTTGCTTTGGTGGACACAGAAACAAGCCAATTACAATACACACACACACACACACACACACACAGACA
>NW_010433201.1:0-2206 GCF_000710305.1 Buceros rhinoceros silvestris
GGTAACACAGTGATGGTCGCAGGCGCTGGGAGCGCGCGGCCGCGCAGGGTGATGGACACCGAGCATACGTCACCCCGGTGTCTGGCACCGGGAAGCTGGAGCTGGCTGGGTCGCGGGGGCCGGTCGAGCCCCGAGGCCGGCAGTGAGCACGGTGCCTCCTGTCTGGCCGTGAGCTGCATCTGGCTGGCATCTGCTGCTGGCGCGTGGGAGGGGGAGCGGGTCTCAGCCGGGGGGTCTGCCCTTTGTTTTGCAGTCTCCCAGCTGCGGAAAGCAGCTCCTCCCCTCCCAGGGGCCATCCCTGCCGCGCGGGTCGCGGGGGCCGGTCGAGCCCCGAGGCCGGCAGTGAGCACGGTGCCTCCTGTCTGGCCGTGAGCTGCATCTGGCTGGCATCTGCTGCTGGCGCGTGGGAGGGGGAGCGGGTCTCAGCCGGGGGGTCTGCCCTTTGTTTTGCAGTCTCCCAGCTGCGGAAAGCAGCTCCTCCCCTCCCAGGGGCCATCCCTGCCGCGCTGGAGGACTTTGCTGCTCTGTTATGCCCTGGCTTGACTACGAACTTCGTTGTTTGGGCGCTAGGAGCCACAACAGGCCCCATCCTCGACCGTGGGTGCTAAGGGGCTCTTCGGTCACTGGGTTATTAAACACATGCTCGTCCTTTTGCCATCCTGGCGGTTCTGCTGGTTGGTCACTGGTGGCTCGAGCAGGCATTCAGGAGGATGACTCCCCTTGGGAGGTCCTTCTGGGAGCCGATGTCTCCAGGTGCCAGTGCATGCCCAGAGCAGGAGGAAGAGGGTTTTTTCCAGGAGGAGGAGGAGGATCAGCCGAGCTATCAAGCTGCTCCGAGTTGTCAGGCTGCTCTGTGGTGGGTCTGCAGGCAGAGCCCTCGTCCCTGTCCTGGTGGCAGCCTGTGATGCAAGGCTGAGTTCCTGCCCCAGGTTGTGCTGGCGGGTGTAAGTTCAGTGAGGCGGAGCCTTTCCTCTGTTTATTCAGGTGCTGGTTTGGGCCTTAGGAGAGTGTTTTTCCCCAGTTACCAGATCGATGCTGTGGCAGGGAGCAGGCTGCGCTCCGCGTGGTGATGGGGCTGGCCTCAAAGTTACCCCGTGCTGAGGCTTCGCTGGTGCACAGAGGTGGCAAAAAGCAGCATTTGTTCGGTGTCCCACGGAAAGGGTTTCACTGGCACACACTGGGGAGAAAGAGCCTGGTTCCCATGGGACAGGAGGGTCTCCCAACCCTGATGGCAGCCAGGGCTTGGTGATCCCGTCCCTGGGCAGGCAGCAGCGTGAAGGAACGCGGAGAAACCCCCGCAGGCAGCCGGGATGGAGGAACTGGAGAAGTGTGGGATGCTGGTACAGAGCCAGGAGGAGGATGGGGTGGCCTGGACGTGTTGGAGAGGGTGTAGTGCGGCACGGGAGAGATCCACCTGCTCCTCTTGGGAGCAGAGCAAAGCAGTGTTCCTGCTCGTTGGGACTGGCGTGGAGGAGCCTGGGGCCATCAGCCAGGGCTGGAGCCATACCAGAATGCTGCACTGGAAGCTGCGATGCTGCTTGGGCTGGGGGGCCCCACCCTTCCCAAGGGAGATGGTTTCCAGGGCAGGTTTCACCACAGGCTGAGCCTTGCGTTAAAGTGCTGATAGAAAACAGACGAACTGTCCTCTCCGAGCAAGAGGGAGGAAGGCACAACCGAGACACCGGCACCCTTTGTTGCTCCTTAGGAAATGTGCCAGCGAGGTTCTAGGTGAACACCATCTCCAGAAGTTGCTGTTGAAGGCCCTCACTCCATCTTCCTCCACAGGACCTTCTCCGGAGCTCTGAGCCGTCCCCTGGGCGGTTCACCACGGCAGCAGCGCCGAAGGCAGCGGTTTGTGCCAGGCACCAAACTCTGTGCCCCCACGCTGTGTTAGTTGCCAGAGTTTCTCCTTCAAGTAGGAACCCAACACCTTTGTTCCTTGCTCCTGTTTGCATTAATGCCCCCGACCTTTCCTTTCTCTGACCTACAGCATCTGCGGCCTCAGGCCTGAGGCTGCAGCCAGGCAGGTTTGTCTGGACTCAGATGTCTCCTCTGGTGCTTGAAACATTGCCAGCACATGTCCTAAATCCGCTGGGTGGCTTTGCCTGCTGCTTTGTCCATCTCCCTTTGATTTACTACTTCCTTCTCTACGGTTTTCAGCTGAGAAGGGATCTGGCTGCTGGAGCTCCTCCTGTACCAACACGGC
>NW_010433201.1:2327-5090 GCF_000710305.1 Buceros rhinoceros silvestris
GTTCTCCCGAGCATGACGAGCCGTGCGGGGTTGGTTTGGGGGCTCGCGGGGGGCAAGGTGCTATGTCAGAGCTTTCAGCATGCAACGGCCGCTCGATAACAACACCTCCCGGATGAGGATCTCCCCCAGCACGAGCCCAGGCTCTTCCTGGCACTCTCCCAAGAGGGATTTGCTCGCAGATAAGAACAAAGAGGGGGAAAACACCCTTTGGGGTTTGCCAGGGCAGGGGGGCTCCGTTGGTCCCGATCCTTGCAAAGCCCTGGGTTGAGCGGCGGCTTCAGGCTCCTTGAGAACCACTCGGCGTGGAGCTCAGACCCCATTCGAACAGTGTTTGTTCACAGAATCATTTAGGTTGGAAAAGACCTTTAAGATCATTGTCCGAATGGGAAGTGCTGCCGTCGGGGCACGCGGTTTGGAACTTGCAGGAAGAGCTGTTGTCGCCTGGCCCCTGGCCAGGGCTCTGCTCCCAAAGCCCCGGGCGAGGACGCACGTGGGCTCTTGCTGCCTGCCCGTTGGTGTGTACAAAGTTGGATCCCGCCTTTCTGGATGGAGCAAAACGGGATTTGTGTCGGGAAGAGCCTTTCCCCCTCCATGGGGAGATGCAAGGAAGAGCTGCGGTCTTGGAAGGAAGATGAAGAAGCTCTCGAGCCGTTCTCTGAATTGCTGCTTTTCTTCAAGCTCGCTCTCCAGCCCGGCTGCTTCTTGCAGATCCGTCCTGCGATTTATTGCTCCTGTTGTTTCTCCTTTCTGCTACCAGCCTCCGATTTCTGGCCTGCCCTTCCTCGAGAAGGGGCCTTTGGCAGGCCGAGAGGCTCCTGTCGTGCCAACAAACATCCATCAGGAAGCTTTCCAGCCTGATTCGGCTGAAGCTGACTCTCAGCAGAGCTCCCCAAATGCCCGTGGCCTGTGCATTGACCTGGGATGAACTGCTAAACCGCAGCCAGCCCCCAGTTCATTCCTTCGGCTTTGGCGAGGAACAGAAACAAGCTGTTTTCTGTCCTGTTTCCAAACAGCTCCGCTCGCTCTCCACAGGGAAGCCTGGACGAGGTCCAGCCTGTTCCTCGGAGCTGGGCTTGCGAGGTTTGCCCTTTGTCCGCCCCATGGCAGGGCGGTGGGGCAGGGAGGGGGGTGAGGCAGTGCCCGGAGGGGCCTGCCCTGGGTGACGAGGGGTGGACAGAGGGACAGGAATGTTGGACAGGGAGGAGCTGAGGAAGGTCTCCTTGCTTTGACCTGGTCCAATAAAACTTCCTGAATTTAAGCTCTCCTGCACCTTGCTAATGCCAGGGCTTCTGAAGGGGCTGCCAGCAGCTTCACCCCACCCAGGCTGTGACACTGCTTCACGGCTTAGGCAGAGGTTTAAGCTGCACAACGCTTGTGTGAGTGGAGTCTTAGGAGCCTTTGGGATGCTGAGGCTGCCCCGGGCAGGCTGTGGTTGCTGGTGAGCACAAGGCAGAGGCTGGTCCTGCTTTGCTGAGAGGCTCCTCCGTTAGCAGGTTGCAAATCTTGAGGATAAACCAAGGAGGAAAAAAAAATCCATGTGGAGGATTCTGCTTTCCCTTTTTTTGCTTGTCCAAGTGATCAAATGCAGGTCGCTGGTGGGCTGGAAGTCGCTCCCCCGGCTGTGGCTGATGGTTCTCAGATGTTTATGGAAGTGACGTGAAAGTCTGAAGTATGACAGATCTGTTCATCCTCTGAACCTCTCCCTGCCAACAGGATTGTCGCCTCTTCTTGCACCCGAGCGGTCTCTCACCCTCCGAAGAGCAGATGGACTCGTGAGAGACCTTGCACAAGGTGCTGTTGCTGCTGTGGAGCTGTCAGAGATGCTCTCAGCTAACTTTAGCCAGCATCCAAGTCTCTCATTTCAGAGATAGATCAGAAAAGTGACCCATGGAGGGGCAGAGGGAGGTAGGAGAGACCTTGGGGCATGGTGGTGGTGAGAACTGCCCTTGCAGAAGGATGGGAGCTGGTCATGGCCACGTTTCCCCGCTGGCACGTGCCAGAAAGTGCTGCCTCCTCCCAGCCCAGCCACAGAGGGATTCCTGGTAAACCCAGAGAAACCGGGTTCTTGCAATTTTTGGCGCAAGAGGCGGCGTTGCTGGCCATGGCCGGCTCTTGGCGATGCTGCCGCAGTCCCACTTGTCAACGAGGCGTTGCACAAATGTGACCGATCAAAAGCAGAGAAACATCTGGGGGCTGTTAGGAGGAAGAAACAGGCTCCTGCCTCATCACAATGGCCAGTCAGCGAGCCCAGCCTCGGAGGAAGGCCAAGCAGAGGTGGAGTTGGTGTTTGGTTGTGTAACAGGCTCAGCCCGTGCTTTGCGAGCCTGTTTTTGAACTACTGTGGCTGGCACTAACCCCGTGGCCCGCTGCTGGGTCCCTGCCCAGCTGCAACACGCTTCTTCAGGCAGCGCTTGGGGTGTTTGCAGCATCTCCCACTTGCAGAGACACGCATGGCCTTGGGCTCTTGGCTGTGGGGGATGGATGTCCTGGCACGTTGAGGAGCCTGTGGCAGAGCAGAAATGTTGCTCTCCTGGCTCGGTGGTTCTCCTGGCCTTGTGTCCTGGCAGCGGGGAGCTTGAGGGTCAGAGGATGGTGGGAGGCTGTTGGCTCAGGCCGCTGGTGAAGCAGACTGGGGCGTGCAGGGGCGGCCGGTGGGTCCTGGGGTGCTGTGACCTATCATTGGGGTCCATGGGGGGACACGTGGATGTAGACCTGGTGGCACCTGCGGGCTGGCAGTGTGGGTGCTGGCGTGTCTCGGGTGCC
>NW_010433201.1:5201-5664 GCF_000710305.1 Buceros rhinoceros silvestris
GCCTGTCAAGCTGCACCGCTCCAGGGGATGCGAGGGGCTCCGAGTGCTGCCCTGGGCCAGGACGCTTTGCAGGCGTGGTTGGGTGCTGTGCTGGGGCTCGTCAATGGCCTTTCTGGGTCGCTGGAGGGGGAAGGACAGGAGCTGTTGTGCTGGCAGGGGGGAGTTCCTGCCTCCATCCCCTGCGCCCCGGAGCCCGGCCTCCCTCCTTTCCTTCCTGCCGGCCTCACGACTGGTGCTGTTAGGAAGTGGGGTTGCCCCACTCCAGCTCTGCTGCTTTCCTGACAGGAACCCACAACACAGCCCACCCCGCAGCTCCTGACATCCCCCTGGTGGCTCGGGGCCATGCGTGGCTTGGGCTCTGGCTCGGTGCTGGCTGGCAGGCCCGGGCTTCCCCTGCGGTCAGAGGATCCTGCTCGTCCCGGTTCTGCTTTCCCATCGCTCTTCCTGCAGCTGCTGATGTCCT
>NW_010433201.1:5872-6104 GCF_000710305.1 Buceros rhinoceros silvestris
CCCATCCCTTGCCTGCACCTTGGAGCAGGGAACAGCCTCAGAAATCTCTCCCAGGGAAGAAGCAAGAGGGTGGGTGGCATCTGCTGGTCCCCTCAGGTTGCGCCCCTCGCAGGGCAGCATTTAACACACACTCTTCCTCTCTTCTTTTCCCCGCCAGCGCCCTGGGATGCCGCCCGGCAGCCGGATGCCCATGGCTGGGCCGCAAGGGGGCACACCGGGACCGGCCCCATAA
>NW_010433201.1:6424-6803 GCF_000710305.1 Buceros rhinoceros silvestris
GGTCTGACCCCTGGGTCCCAGTTGCGCTTTGCTGCAGGAACCCGCAGCTCCCTGCCCGAGCTTGGGGCTGGGATGATTTGTGATGATGGGGAGGGCAGGGAGGGAGCAGGGATACTGGGCTGAGCTTCCCCACGCTCTCATCTCCACACTAAGAACTGAAAAGCCTCGCTGCGTGCTTTGGGCTGCCGGAGGTCTCAGCACTGGCTCCTCACAGAACCCTGGACTGGTGGGGGCTGGAAGAGACCTCTGGGGTGCACCCAGTCCAATGCCCTGCTAGAGCAGGGTGTCCAGTTTGGTGTCCAGGCAGGTTTGGGGTCTCTCCAGAGCAGGAGACTCCACAACTTCTCTGGGCAGCCTGGGCCAGGACTCCCTCACACTC
>NW_010433201.1:7080-10249 GCF_000710305.1 Buceros rhinoceros silvestris
CTCCCTCACCCTCACAGCAAACAAGTTTCTCCTCCTGTTCAGGTGGAATTTCCTGGTTCCAGTTTGTGCCTGTTGCTCCTTGTCCTGTTGCTGGGCACCACTGGGCAGAGTCTGGCCCCTTCTCCTGACCCCCCTTTAGCTACTGATCACATTGATGGGGCCCCCTGTCAGGCTGCTCTCCTCCAGCTGAACAGCCCCAGGGCTCTCAGCCTTTCCTCGGCACAGAGATGCTCCAGCCCCTCCTCATCCTCACGGCCTCCCCTGGACTCTCTCCAGTAGCTCCTCGTCTCTCCTGAACTGGGGAGCTCAGAACAGGACACAGAACTCCAGAGGTGGCCTCACCAGGGCAGGAGAGAGGGGGAGGAGAACCAGGATCTCTCTCAGGAGACTTTGGGGTCTTTCCCCTTCTCACAGGGGTTCATGCTGGCTCTGGCAGGCGCAGATGTGGGTGGAAATGGGGGACGTGGGCGGTAGGTCGTGGAGATACTCCCTGGAGCTGCCATGTTGGCAGGACTGTGTTGGGGCTTGTCTTGTTGTGCCGTGGGGCTCTGCTGGCAGCCCCTCACTTGTTTACAACATGCTGATCCCTTTGCTCCGTTTCCGTTTTCCATGAGGGCTTCCTGATTACTGGAACCTCTTTCTCAGGCCAGGGTCCCTTGGTCCTCGTGGGTATTCAGATCCTGTTCCCTGCCCTGGCCATGTGGCAGGGCTGGCAGCCAACAGCTCAGCTGGCTCCACAATCCCCCACGGGGCAGCCCTTGATCCCCGCTCTGCTCAGCAGCCGCACAGCCCTTCGAGAGCGAGCTGGGGATTAAGGACAAGCGGCAGCTCACCGCCGAGCAGGGACGTCAGCGGCCAGATAAAGCTGTGGCTCTGATCGCTGGGGCAGGCTCGTGGGATCAGCCACGCTCAGCTGCACGAGCATCCTTGCTCCCAGCTGGCTGCAAACCAGGGGATGAGGAGCTGCTAATGAGGTGGCCAGACCCTGCTAATAGAGCAAGAGGAGCTCAGAGCCATGCTCTAACCCCCCTTTTAGCTAGGGCTGCCCTCCCGACGCGTCCTCCCACTCGAGCAGCCCTGGGGAACCTTGGACGCCTCGTGCTGGCGCATGAACACCCGCGTCTGCTTCACGTGCTGCCAAGGGACAGTGCCGTCCCTCTGCCTGCTGGACTCTGCCCCTCCTGTTCTGTGTGGCAAAACGGGAGGAGAGCATTTCCCCGTGTGTCCAGGCACTGAGCACGAAGGTAGCGGGGCATCGGGGTGGCTGAGAGCCCGCAGCATGTGGAGGGCAGGAGAGCCCAGGGCCTGTGGTCTGCCCGGGTGCTACAAGCTCGGGGAGAGCTAAAGTGGCTCTGAGCAAGGCTGTAGCTGTGCTGCGGCTCTGGAGGCCCCTCTGCTTCCTCTGCCCCACTGTGGCAAGGTCGGTTTGGTTTGAGCTGGTTTTAAGTGAGCTCCTGGAACTGGGCTTTGGTTTGTAGTGCTGGGAGAAGAGAGGAAAGTCAGCAGCAGCGTCTGGCAGCTGCAGCTTTCCTGTGTACTACCTCCTCCTTGCTCCTACCTGCAGCACCTGTAGCAAGCAGCAGCAAACCAGGCCCAGGGACTGGGTTTCCTTCCCTGGCGGTGGGTTTTAGATGTCCAGCACCTTCCCCCAGAGTCACCTTGGCTTGTCCACAGAGTGTTCTCTGACTCGCTTGTTTTCCCACACTGATCCAAGGGCTCGTGCTTCAGGTGCTCTTCCAGCCTTTCCGAAGTCTGTGTCACACAGAGCAGGCCTGAGAGGGGACCTGCTCCCCCTGGACCCGTTCACCGCAGCGGGAGTCTCAACACCCAGCTCAGCCTCAGATGTGCCCGTGACACGGAGCCGGCACTGCTGCTGTGACTCCCCTCCCCGGAGCCTGGCCTGGATGGCAGCAAAAAGCCACCAGGCTCCTGCTGCAGGAGCAGAGCTCAGTGTTGTCCCCTGAGACCTGCTGCTGCCCACGCATGGGACGTGCAGCAGCTTCCCACCGTGCAGGCAACAAGGTGCCCCTCAAGAGCTGCAGGGTGATTTTATTTGGTGTTTGCCTGTCTCTGTGGGTTTTGCAGGGTGAAAAGGAGGAAGATGGCTGACAAGGTCCTGCCGCAGAGGGTGAGTGCCACCTCGGTGCGTGTGGAAGGAGCTGGGCTGCTGGAGGGAGGTGGGCTGTCCATGCTGCCTTCCCAGGGCAGCCGGGGGCATGAGGTCCCCGTGGGGAGGAGGATCTCACTGGGCCACATCCTGCCTGCCAGGCACTGGTGCCAAACCAGCCAGGGAGAGTCAGTCTGTTCCTCTGGGGCGGGGGGAGTGGTTTGGGGTGTGCACAAGTTGGCCAAGCAGGACTGTGAGCAAGCAAGGAGCAGCAGAGGCTTGGGGTGGAGACCCCAGGAGGACCCTAAGCCTGTCCTGGGGGTCCCTCTCGACAATCCAGGGTTGTGTTACCTGCCTGTGACACCAGGCAGGCTGCTGGGGACAGGGGTGACTCCAAGCTGGTCAGCAGTGCACCTCTGTGATGTGGGGAGAGCGCTGCAGGGCTCTGATGTTCGAGAGCATCAAGAAATCAGTGCTGTCATGCTGGACTCGTCACTTGGTGACGTGTGTGGGGCTGGTTTGGGGGATGCAGCCCCATCCCAGTGCTCTAGGGACTGATCATTCCTGTTTGGCAGATCCGGGAACTGGTCCCAGAATCCCAGGCCTACATGGACCTCCTCGCCTTTGAGCGCAAGCTGGACCAAACCATCGCTCGGAAGAGGATGGAGATTCAGGAGGCCATTAAGAAACCGCTGACGGTGTGTGGCAGCCCCGGTGGGCCGGGAGGGCGAGCAGCCAGCTGGGGGGCTGCAGGGTGGGTGCTGCTGTGGGTGCTGGCCGTCACCCTTTACCCCCCGCTCTGTTTTCCTGTTCCACAGCAAAAGCGGAAGCTGAGGATTTACATCTCCAACACTTTCACCCCAGCCAAAGAAGAAGGGGAGGGCGGTGAGCGCGTGGCCTCCTGGGAGCTCCGCGTGGAGGGCAAACTGCTGGAAGACGTAAGAGTGCAGGCAGGGACGAATTGGTTGTGGGAGGAACAGTGGTGGCATCTGCTGGGCTGGATTTGGCGCTCTGCTCACTGGGTGCTGGCGGCGGTGTGTGGGTTGGGGCCTGGTGTGGCTG
>NW_010433201.1:10389-10755 GCF_000710305.1 Buceros rhinoceros silvestris
CTCTTTTTTGCAGCCGAGCAAGCAGAAGAGGAAGTTCTCCTCCTTCTTCAAGAGCCTCGTCATCGAGCTGGACAAGGAGCTGTATGGGCCAGACAACCATCTGGTGGAGGTGAGACCGGGGCTCCCGGCCGTGCTGCAGGGCTGACTCTGCATCCTGGGCAGGGTCCCAGCGCCAGGGAGCGGGTCCCGCTGCAGACGCTGTGGGTGCTCGGCTCCCCAGCCCCATCCCGCAGCGAGAGAAGGTTGAGTGAGGTGCTTTTGGGTGCTGGGAGCGGTGCTGGGCCCTCCTTGGGGACCACTGCCATGCTTTCCAGGCTGGAATTTACTACTGGGCAGAGCTCCTGGCAGCAGCTGGTGCCTGCTTGG
>NW_010433201.1:10939-11964 GCF_000710305.1 Buceros rhinoceros silvestris
AGTTTGCAGCTAGAGCCCAGGTGTGGGGCCGCAGCGAGGACATGGCTCTGGGAGGCAGCTCAGGCAGCCCTGGGCTCGCAAAAGCGAGGTCCAACACGGGCAATGATGCCGCAGAACATCTCCTCTGCTCGTCCCAGAGCTGGGAAGAAGGGTTGGCCCTGCTGCCCCTCAGCCTGCTGCTGAGCTGGGAGGTCCTTGGGGAGATTGAGAGCTGCCTGTGAGTGACATCAGACTGGGTTTGGGTGCTCTGCCTGGAGCCGGCTTTCCCTGTCCCCAGCTCATGCTTTCCCTCCCTTCCGTGGTAGGGATGAAGCCCCTTCACGTGCAGGGTGGTCTGTGAGCAGCTCTGATGCGCATCCGCTGTGGTGGCTGAGACAGGACTGATCCTGCCTTGACTCCAGGAGCTGTTGGAGCCCCTGACATGGAGTGCTCAGGGCTGTGGCTCCCCCAGCGCATCCCAACTCCCACCCGCCTCCGGGCTGGAGCACCTCACGCTGGGTCTGTTGGACTGGGTGGGCTCTTGGCTGAAGCCCACCAGGGTCAGACTCCCAGGGTGGGATCCAGGCTCACTCTGCTCCTAGCTGCAGGCACAAAGCCTGTGAGCGGGTGGCTGGTCCTGGAGGTGACTGGTGTCCCCTTGGTCTCTCGTAGTGGCACCGGCTGCCCACAACCCAGGAGACTGATGGCTTCCAGGTGAAGCGTCCCGGCGACGTCAATGTGAAGTGCACTCTGCTGCTCATGCTGGATCACCAGGTGGGTGCCGGCCCTCCCTCCGGCACGGGCCCTCCCTCCGGCACAGCCCCTCTGTTTGGGGCAGGCTCAGGGGAGCAAACCGGGCTGGGGCAGGGCCTTGTATGAGCCTGTTGGGGGGATGGAGAGGAGCAGAGAGAGCTCCAGGTGTGGACCCCGCAGCCTGCTCAGAGGAGGGGCCCCTCCAAGCGCCAGGCGGCCCCTCTTCACCCTCCGTGTCCCTGCAGCCGCCACAGTACAAACTGGACCCTCGCCTGGCTCGCCTGCCCGGGGGG
>NW_010433201.1:12035-13297 GCF_000710305.1 Buceros rhinoceros silvestris
TGCCCCTGCAGCCGCCACAGTACAAACTGGACCCTCGCCTGGCTCGCCTGCTCGGGGTGCATACCCAGACCCGCGCCAGCATCATGCAGGCACTCTGGCTCTACATCAAGCACAACAAGCTGCAGGACAGCCACGAGAAGGAGTACATCAACTGCAACCGCTACTTCCGCCAGGTCAGCCCTCGCCCCGCGGCACCAGCGCCCTTCCCACCCCCGGCAAGGCCAGAGCAGCATCTCTTCGGGCTCGTGCCAAGCACTCCAGGCTGCCCAGTCTCGATTTACGCCCCTGGCTCAGGCTCAGGAGGCTCCACCACCTCTCTGGGCAGCCTGGGCCAAGGCTCCCTCACCCTCACAGCAAACAAGTTTCTCCTCCTGTTCAGGTGGAACTTCCCAGTTTCCAGTTTGCACCACTGGGCAGAGCCCGGCCCCTCCTCCTGACCCCCTTTAGCCATTGGTCACATTGATAGGGTCCCCTCTCAGGCTGCTCTTCTCCAGCTCTCCAAGGCTCTCAGCCTTTCCTCAGCACAGAGATGCTCCAGCCCCTCCTCATCCTCTCTGGACTCTCTGCAGTAGCTTCTTGTCTCTCCTGAACTGGGGAGCCCAGAACAGGACACAGGACTCCAGAGGTGGCCTCACCAGGGCAGGGCAGAGGGGAAGGACAACCTTCCTCAACCTGCTGGTCACACTCTTCTTACACCACTTTCTGTACACCACTTCTCTGGGGAGATATTCCTTTGGCTGATTCTTCTCACTAAGAAAAGTTTTCCTCTTGCGTCCAATTGGAATCTCCCCAGGATTAACTGCAGAACCTCCCTCGACCTGCTGCCACACTCTTCTCCATGCACCCCAGGAGACCGTTGGCCTCCTCGGCCATGAGGCCTGTTGCTGGCTCACAGGGAGCTTGTCCACCAGCAGTCTCAGGTCGTCCTCTCTGAGCTGCTTCCCAGTACTGGTGCAGGGGGTTGTTCCTGCCCCAGTGCAACACCCTACACTTGACTTTGTTGAACTCATTCGGTTCCTCTCCAGCCCGTCCAGGTCTCGCTGAACAGCAGTGCAGCCTGACAGTGTGTTAGCCACTGCTCCCAGTTCTGTACCCTCAGCAAACTGGCGGAGGGGACATGCCGTCCCTTCTTCCACGTCATTGGTGAATATGTTGAACAAAACTCTGGCTTGTAACCAG
Source organism: Buceros rhinoceros silvestris (assembly GCF_000710305.1). NCBI lineage: Eukaryota > Metazoa > Chordata > Aves > Bucerotiformes > Bucerotidae > Buceros > Buceros rhinoceros. Next base: position 13,215 of record NW_010433201.1, read on the forward strand.
CACAAACCAGGGCTGGGTGATTCCCCCCGCCACTGCCTGGCCCTGCCCTGGCCAGCAAACGCTCTGCTTTGTCCCTCCAGATC
>NW_010433201.1:13494-13814 GCF_000710305.1 Buceros rhinoceros silvestris
CGGCACCCAGATCCCATCATCATCACCCACACCATCAGGTAGGGGCAGGGGGTCCCTGGGCAGCACTCCCGGGGCTGGAGGGGCATGGTCCCCCCCTCGGTGGGGGGGGGAGGGCAGTTCCTGCAGGGGCCTGAAGCAGAGAGAACGCAAAACACTTGGGAGGGGAAGAATTGGCCAAACAAGTCTGGGGGCTGCTTGGGGGAATCCATCCAGCCCCGCAGCACCCCCAGCAACCACCCCGTGTCCTCCCAGCGTGGACCCCAACGACCAGAAGAAGACAGCCTGCTACGACATTGACGTGGAGGTGGACGATCCCCTCA
>NW_010433201.1:14085-14374 GCF_000710305.1 Buceros rhinoceros silvestris
TGTCCAGTTGTGGGGGACACACAGAGCACCCTCTCTGCTCCCCCAGATTCACGAGACCATCGAGTCCATCAACCAGCTGAAGACACAGCGTGATTTCATGCTGAGCTTCAGCAACAACCCGCAGGATTTCATCCAGGAATGGATCAAATCCCAGCGGAGGGACCTCAAGGTAAAGCCCCGGAGCTGGGCAGAGCGCAGGGGTGGGTGGCCCAGCCCTGGTGTCACCCTGCCCATCCTCCTCACCCTGTGTCCTGCTCAGATCATAACGGATGGGCTCGGGAACCACGGG
>NW_010433201.1:14619-15007 GCF_000710305.1 Buceros rhinoceros silvestris
CCGTGCCTTGGGGAGTGCTGCAGGGGCTGGGACGGCTCTGAGGGGTCTCTGGGGCAGCCCCTCACCCTGCCTGACCGCTCACATCTCCTCCAGGTCCAGCAGCGTCGGCAGGAACTGGAACAAGTGCTGGGGATCCGCCGGACCTAAGGGGCCGGTGGGGGCTGGGGAGCTGCTTCTCCTCCCGCTGCTGCCGGAGTCTGACGGTACTTACTGGAATCGAACACAGCACTTGCACAAACCCCACGTGCCTGGAGGGACTGGGAGCCACTCGCCCCCCCGGGCTCCCCTCGGCCAGGAAGCTCCAGCCACAGGCAGAGCACAGCGGAGGGTGCCCCAGTCCCCGTCCCCCAGCTCCCGCTGCAGCCCTTCTGCTGCGTTACCGCCTCCT
>NW_010433201.1:15215-15543 GCF_000710305.1 Buceros rhinoceros silvestris
GGAAAAAGCTGCGTGGCCGGCCTGGGACCTGCCCCCAGCCTCCCTCATGCCCAGCCGCCGCCACCAAGGCAGGCCCTGCCCTGCTCTTCTTTGACCAAAGTCATTCCAAACGCCAGCCCCTGCCCCGCGCTGGTGCTCGACCTTTTTGCACTATTTTTGTGAACAGGTTTTATAAAGACAAAAAGAAAAAAGCGTTTTGTACAGTGGGTTTGTAGCTGATTAATATATTGAGTTCCTCTTCCCGCACTCGTTGCCTCGATCTATGCAGTGGTTGGTGGTGGTGGCCGAGGGCTGGCTCGGCCCAAGCTCTTTTTATACGGAACCAAGT
>NW_010433201.1:16078-17474 GCF_000710305.1 Buceros rhinoceros silvestris
GTGGAAGGGCCCTTCGAAGGGCCTTGCCCCCCCCCGCCCCTGCCCGCATGCTCCTCCCAGCTTCACCCCCACCGCCGGCGGGCACAGGGGGAGGGACGGGGGCGTTTACAGCTCCGGGGGGGGACGGCTCAGGGGTGCCTGCTCTGCCTCTTGTGTAACCGTTCGGGGGTTTTTTGTCTATTTTGGGTATTTTCTAATAAAACCAGTTAGCAGCAGCTCCAGGCGTGTGCGTGTGTGTGCATCCCAGCCCAGCCTTGCCCCAAATCAGCGCCCAGGCGTGGCCAGAGCAGCACTTTATTAGAGACGAGGCAGCCTGAGGAGCGGCCCCGGCCTCACCGTTACTTCCACAGCTTCTTGATGGACATGTTCTTCTCGCTGTCCTTCTGCATCACCTGGGCAGAGGAGAAGACCATTCCCAGCATGTAGCCCCCTCTTTGGGTGCTGATCACCCTCAAAATCACCCCAGAGCCCAAGGCGTCACCTCCAGCCTGGCTCTGGCTGTGCCGCCACCCCCTCCCCAGCCTCTTCCAGGTCGCTCACAGAGGGACAACCCCCTCAATGTGCTACTCTACAGGTTCCTTCCTCCTCCAGAGGGAGGTGAAGGAACCTTTCTTTCTCCTCTCGAGGAAAGAAACAGGGATGTGTAAGGGATGTTGTTTGTCCCCAGAGCTGCCCTCCTCCAAGCTCCGCAGCTCCCAGCAGATGATGCCCAGACCAGTCTGTGCCCCCCAACCAGGAGCTCACCTTGGCGACAGCCATTTCAAAGTCCTCCTGCGTGACGTGGACCCGCCGCTCCCTCAGCGCGTACATGCCAGCCTCCGTGCACACCCCCTGCGAGGGACAGGGCCATCACCCACCGCTCCTCCTGCCCCCAGCCCTGGTGCCGCCGCGGTGCCCTCAGCTCACCTTCACCTCCGCGCCCGATGCCCCCGGCATCAGCTCCGCGATCTTCCGCAGGTTGATGCCCCGTGTCAGGTTCATCTTCCGTGAGTGGATCTTGAGGATGTCCAGGCGGGCCTGGAGGAAGAGCAGTGGCAAAGAGAAGGCTGGAATCGCTCCCAGAAAGGGCTGGGGACAACCCGCTGCCCCAGGGAGAGGGTCAGGCCAGCAGGGGACCAGGGCAGAGCTGGGGAACGCCACAGGGGCCCCCACCCACCTCCTCGTTGGGAGGGGGGAACTCGATCTTCCTGTCAATGCGGCCAGGGCGCAGCAGAGCCGAGTCCAGGATGTCGATGCGGTTCGTGGCCATGATCACCTGCTCCACGACAACAACTGTCACCATCCCAGGCCAGCAAGACACTGCCCCGTCCCCGTGCAGCCATGGCACCGTCCTACCTTGATGTTCTTGGTGGCCTCGAAGCCGTCGAGCTGGTTGAGGAGCTCCAGCATGGTGCGC
>NW_010433202.1:0-3759 GCF_000710305.1 Buceros rhinoceros silvestris
GGAAGTGTGGTATGTCCTTAGGTTGTAGATGTGGCATTTCCAGTCCTAATGGAAGCATATTTTAGATTTTAGGAGCAAACTTTATAGTGGTAGTAACCGTGATGCACTGTTTAGTGTTCGTTATCAGATGTTACCAGCTTTCTCCCGTACTGCTCCCTCCATGTACATACACAGTGTCCTACCCCCATCTGCCTTCCACGAACAGGAGCTCTTTTGCTTATGTTCATTTCTTTAGGAAGGACATACTTAGTCAAGTGACAGATGTCTTCATATCACCGGGATCATATGTGTTTCTCTGGCTGTGAAATTGCATTGGAACCAACCCCGGCACTTCCTTAGCATATCCTCAGCAGTTTGGTAAGCTCTGGCTGTCAGTGTCAGAGCTGCATCACAGATTATCAGTAGAGTTTTGTATATTCTATTTCAGGCTTAATAGATGAGGTATCTTGCAAGGATCAAGTGCCCGGACTATTAATACTTTTTAAAGGTTTTTATTTTTTCTTGTTAGTTTTTTTTACTCTCAGAGTAATTTTCAAGCAATTATGTAATGTAGGTACAATCAATGCCCATGCTTCTGGGGAATGCAAGTTTAGTCCATAGTACTAGAGTGGGAATCTTTCAAAGAGAATAGAAAAAGTGGCTTCTATTACATAAAAATATCTGTAATATATCAAAAGGGACCTGCATAACTTTGCCAAAATTAATCTACACTGTATGTTCCCAACCTGAGCTGAATGTGGTCTGTAATTTACACCTAGTGCGTATTCCTTCGATTAGCTGTAGCATAAAAGACTTTGCACTAGGCTTGTCTTGTTGAGCTGTAATAAGTGTAGGTTATGATGAATGGGAAATGGATTCTGATTTTCAGGAGCATGCCTGCTGCATTTCTTAACCCTCTATTCCATTCCCTCCAACTGTATTATATTCTCCCATTTTTTTTTTGTGTGGCTTTTTTTTTTTTTTTCCTGAAACAAGGTTGTAAAGAGAACCATTAATTCACTTTGCATGTTACAGGGACTCTTTGTACTGACAGCAGTGAAAGAGCTTATTCCAGAAAGGATAACATATTTTGTAATTTTTTTTTTTGATTTAGCACATTTGGCATTACACTTCTCATGAAAAGTCATATTCAACAGGCCACACTTTGAAGTAATTCCATTTTAGACATAACATGTACATACTATGGGTGTACTCAACATACTGAGATTTAAAAGAATTTATGTGCATGCTGGAAGGTAAGTGACTCAGTGAGTGCATATTACAGGATGAATAGTTCAAGTGTAAATGGGGTTTGGCTCGATATTAGTAATAGGAAATATTTAATTAAGTTTGTGCTTGAAATGTCTGGAGGGTCCTGGGGTTTTTACGAGAAGATAGGAATTCTGTGCAGGTATCTTCTATCAGCATAGCCTCAGAAAGAGTTAACTGTAAACTCTGACATGTTAAAAATTATTTCTATTCAATGGTGAGACGTTTGATGATCTGTTCTAAGGAGTGAAGTTGTCCATTTGAATTGTTACGTATTGTTTGTTATTTATATTTTGCATTGCTTACTGATGCTGAACAATGCAAATGTTAGCTGGTAATATGAAGGTAATATCTGGTATGCTTATAGGACTCATTTCTAATTAGTTCTCTCAGCCAGTATAGATGGTGTTCCTCAAACGTGTAGTACACTATTCATTCCATATAGCACCAAAAAGCACCATACAGCTTAAAATATGCAGTGTTGAAACACTCCACCATTTATGTAATGTTTCACTGATTTGATAGCTGTAATTCCAAATGTTAATAAGCACCATGAACGTTTTCTCTAGCAGTAGTATTTGAGAAATTGCAAAAAAAGTGTTTTTTGTTCAGTGGAAAGGGTGAAGATGTTTAAAAATCAAGGAAAAAACGTGAAACTAATTCTAGGCAAAGCAGTACAGCAAATTTTATGAATTCTTTTAAACATAATCTAGGGTTTACTCAGTCTTTCTTTCATCTGATGCGTTATTTTTTGAAGAAAAGCATGACTCGGAACGAAGGGGGAATAACTTAGTTATGTTTTAAGAATAAATGCCTTGCTGTGTTTCTTAGAAAGTAAAAGAAAAGAACTTGACAATGTAAGGTGCTTTGTATTTTTCCAGACACCTTACATTAGGTATATGGAAGTGTACCAACTTATATCTCTGATATCGAGCAGACTTCTGTAAAAGAACAATAAAGGTGGTTATACTATTCAAGTAATTACAGGAACCTCGTATCTGATTATCTCTCACTCTATCATTTTACTGCATTTACATCAGACCCTGCAGCTCCCGAAAACACCAGAACCTTTCAATTTTCCCATTTTTCTGTAGCACTATAAATAAAACTTTCGGTCTACTTTGCTTGTGTTAATTTTTAATCTGTTGGTGTGACAAAGATTATTCCTGAATCAGTTATATGAATGTTGTTTTCCTTTCCCCTAATTGCTTTGTGGTTTCTAGGAATGTATTTGTTGTACATTAGTAATCCTTATTACTGAGAGCAACCAATAAACACCATACTCTGAGTTCCAGTTGGCAGATAAGCATATTTATAAACTGTGTTCTGGATGTATATGTACAGCCCATTAGACTTGCATTTATACAATAATTTCTGAAGCCAAATTATTGCCTCTTTGACATGGTAAAATGATAAACTGATGGTATTTTCTTTTATAAATGTTTAGATTATACTTAGGGATAGTGGCTCCATCCTATGGTGGAAGAGGAACCTGCATCAAATCAATTAGGTTAGTTGCTATAGTGATAAATATAATGTAATAGTCTCCAACTGAAGAAAAATGGTCTGATTTGGTAGGTTCGCTACAGGAAAAGTCAGAAGTGAAGCAGTGTAGAAAGAGGCTGTTTATGGTCCTTGATGTAACCAGCGAGGAGTTAGTTTACTTAATAGAAGCATTGGTAAAAGTAAAAACAGTCTCAGAAGACTGTCCTGGTAGAGGTGACCACCTTCAGTGGCAATTCAGAATTAGAGTTGTGACATTTCTGGATCTCAGGCATGCATTCCTCATACTTGTTCAACAAACAGAGGCAGACCAGAGAAATGTACCTACAGTGAATTCTTTAAGTTACTGTTTTTATGTTGTAAAGGTGCATTGTATTGTTTCTTTCTCCTTTGTAACTGGGCTTTGCGTTTTTCCATGTTAGGAAGTTTAGTCAATTCAAGGAAATTTTCTGTGATATCACAACTGCATGCTACATCAGGAATCTAAATAACATGGTTTCGATTCAGAATTATTTTTTAGTGCATTTAGTCAGTTGGCTTTGCTGTAAATACTGAGGTGATTTTTATATGCAAAAGGTGACTTTTTAAACAACATATGATTCAGCTTTAGCAAAATTGTGCCTGTTATGAGCTTTTGGCTTTACTTATTTTGTTTTGTAAGCTAAGGAATAGAACATTAGATCCCTGTGGTTGTACAGATTTTGCTGTTCTATTAATACTTCTAAGGGCAAGTAAATGGGTTTTTTGAAAGTAACCACCAAACCTGAATGGAACTTGCAAAGTTCACCTTATACCTTATGTATCTAAGACAGCAATATGAAGTCCAGTATTTATTCTGACTAACTGCTGACAGTACTAGGAAAAAAGAATCCAAATATCCCAAAGGCGAAGTATTTCCTGTAACTCCTCAGATCTGCATTGTAAGTACAAGTTTTTTCACTTGCACTTAGAAGACACGGGCTCTCTAGGTCTTACTGTTCCCTTATGCTACTTGGGACTGCCAGCAGG
>NW_010433202.1:3850-23559 GCF_000710305.1 Buceros rhinoceros silvestris
AGGAATGGCAGTTAACTGGGACCGTCAACTGGACACCTCTCCAACAGGAGCTACCATATCATCGTGCATAGGGTACTTTCCGTAGTCATGATAAATGGTCACTGCTGATTTATGCTGGATGCAAACAAGTCACTTCTGAATGAAGGCCTACAGCTCCTGTTACTGATCCTGTATTATGCAGATTACTTTCTCTGTTTTTTATGAATTAAAAAGAAAGATTTTTTTTAATCTGTCCAACTGATCTGTGATTTTATTTTGTCTTCTGCAAGAACTTTGTATTTTTCCCAAACACTGCGCACAGAATGTGACTTACAGATAATCTGTTATTCAAACCTTTTTTCAGTCTAGTTTGTGTATAGAAATGAAAAATAATGCTTTTATGACGTTAAATAAGAAAAGAAGATACTAAAATTTTATTTCTTTATATAATATACCAGCTGCTCCTTCTTAAGAAGGTTCATTTTTTGAATTAAAATCAGTGCTTTGAATTTACTGTCCTCTGCAACATATGACCTGTCAGTGTGAGTACCAAACTAACGTGAAGATTGTCTCACCAGTTGTGTTGTAGTCTGTTCAGATGATGTATTACATAGAAGCTATTGGCATCAATGTAAAAAATGTCTTCATACTGCTTTTAATGTTGAATTCAACCCTTTAAGGCTAAGTAATCATAATTTACACTTTTTCAAATATATTTGAATTCTGGTAACTCTTACTTCCATTGCAAGTATAACCACTGATATAGGTGGATAAAATGGGAAACAGGTAGGGAGGGGGGAACTAGAAAGAAATGGGTTATATGTGGCAGGGAGGTATTCCATGTCTTTCTGCAGGGTTGATAGGAGAGAGATTGAGACCTCTTTGACTTGTTTTTTCTGTGTTTATGCAATGTACTGTCTTATTCTTACCATATACTGTGAACTCCCAACAGTATTGGGAGCATGGAGTAGAGTCCCACTGGTTTGGCTAAGTGTGTAAACATGGCCTAGATTGTATCTTCTTTTACTGGAGTCCCGTTAATCTTTCACTTGAAGAAGTAGTAGGAAGTCTTTCACTGAGATTAGCCTCATGAATGGGTATTTCCCCTCTCATTCTTCTCTGCTAGAAGCTGGGGGTTTGATATCTCTCAGGTTTTAGTTGTAATTTAGTGCTTTCTTAGTGAGTGCTCTATCCATAAGGCTATTGTGTGAAAAAAACACATTGACAGCTAGTCCAGCCTCTAGCATGCCAAATAGTGTTTATTAGAGGTATGCCTTGAATGCTGGCAATAACTCAAAAATGCACTTGGACACTGAACTATGTACAGAAGTGTCAAATGCATCGGCAAATCTAGATGGCATTGATCAACCACAGTCTTCCTGCTCTGTGTGTTCTTTGTTTCTAAATTAAGACCAGAATGTTTTCATGCTGAGGCTCATGTTTGACCAGGTGTGTTGTTCCACTGTTGGACTGGGAATTTGTTTAGTTTTTATTTTCTCTGTTTAAAGGAAAGTTACACTGCTTTTTGCACAGATGGCTGGTAAAATTGCTTATTGTAGATGTTTTGGGAAGTCATCTCTTCATGGATATGCGTTTATGATAGCCTTACAAATAGGAAAATGTTATGCAGTGACTATTTGAAAATATATGAACCGTATTTAGATTGTGTTTTCGAATACTTTTGGTGTAGAGGTTTATTTCAAAAAATATGTGCATTTTGTTCAAGAAATATACTTTGGCTACAGTACAGGAATCACAAGTGTAATGGTAAAGGTTGTCGTATTCATTCAATGATCTATTGATCTCTTAAAGACTTAGTGGCCTGTGTTTTATTTCAATCTCTGAATGGACTGCTTCTTTGAACACATTTCTTCAAACACTTGATTGCTTTTAGATAACAGGGAAGTATCTTGTCTAATTCCGGGGTGAGGAGTATAACTGACTTTTTCAAAGGAATCTCTGTGCAGCAGCCCCTTTGGCTCTTTCCTGAGTAACAGCTAATTACTCAATATTTTTCCTGTTTTTGCATCTCCCAGCACTTCTACGTGCCTGTGGCCCAGTATGGCAATAAGGAAGTTACTTCTCTAGAACAAAATGTTATTTATTTTGCCAAAAGATATGCTGCTGTTGGAGAAAGCATTAACTATATCTAGAGAGACTCTGGCTGGTATTTTTCATGTGGTTACAATTCCCTTCAAGGTTGTAGGTTGGTATGACTTATTTCTAGTTTTGATGTTCTCTGTCTCATTCTCTTGCAGCCTGAGGTAACACATGCTTTCATCTGACCCTTGTCTTTAAGAGCCTTCCACCACTCACATCTCCTACTCTTCCAACAGGAGAGTGTTTTAACAAGGCAGGATCTTATGATATTTTTAGGATCACATACCTGGCAAAATAAAGCTTCTTTCTGTCTTTGCCTGTGACTGAAAGTAGCAATTTGAACAATAGAGTCATAGCTCAGTTTGCTGTTTTAGAGGTCCAGAACTCAGACCTATCCTAACCTTGGTTTGTTTTTGTGTGGAGGTTAATTCCAGAACATTGTTAACAGATATGCTCTGCATTTTCTGTACCGAAAACTGAATACAAGCCCAGAGCAGAATGCCTAGGAGATTGGTAACATTTCAGATTGCAAGTTGTGTTGGTTGGACTGATGCCAGATTTTTCATCCATTGTAGTGAAGGACTGTAGCAACTGACTGTATTCATGCACAGAGATTGAACCTGCTGGTTCTCTTAGCTGACAGAGCTGCATCATATGAGAGAAAAGACCTTAATTCTTACAAAAATGAGAAATTACTACATATGAAAAAGAAATTTTGGTTTCTGAAGTCTATGGAAATGTAAAAGGGAATTCTTATTGTGTTCTTGTTAGTCATAGTTTAATTTGTGGTGGCTTTTACATTTGCTCCTAGAACTCTTTTTTTTTTTTTTTCTTTTTCTGATTATCTTGGAACTCTGTTGTTGTCAAATGTGTTCTAAGAGATGATAATGCTGACAATATGAGATACTGTTAACCCCAAATGCCTGTATCACTTTTGATACCCTCAAATGTCAGTCTCCCTTTTAGCAGAATATTTTATTTTTCCATTGAACTACACCAGTGCAGAATTTGGCAGAACAGCTTAGGCAGATGATAAAAGCTCTGGCACTTTTCACTAAATAGTTCAATTGCAAGTAGAAATGTTGAAATGCTAAGGGAATAGCGACTTCTGGCAGATCCAGAGGAGGCCCACAAAACTGATCATGGCCTGGAACACCCCTCCTATGAAGAACGACTGAGAGAGTTGGAGTTGTTCAGCCTGGAGAAGAGAGGGCTCTGGGAAGACCTTATTGCGGCCTTTCCGTATATGAAGGGCGCTTGTGAGAAAGATGGAGAGAGGTGTTTTACCAGGCCTGTAGTGACAGGACAAGAAGCAGTGGTTTTAAACTAAAGAGGATAGAGTCTGGCTGGACATAAGGAAGAATATTTTTATGATGAGGGTGGCACAGGTTGCTCAGAGAAGTTGTGGATGCCCCATCCCTGGAAGTGTTCAAGGCCAGGCTGGATTGAGCCTTGAGAAGCCATATCTAGTGGAAGATGTCCCATGCAGAGGGCTTGGGCTAGGTGATCTTTAAAGGTTCCTTGCAACCCAAAACAATCTATGACTTTTGTTCTCTTTCTTTCAATTAAACTTAATATGAGTGTAACAGATACTGTGAGAGGTTACCTGTTATTGATAGCATTCTCTGGTGTTAATGAAAGGGTTCACCAGTTTCTTAGTTTTTTTTGAACCAAAATGGACTTTATATTTACTTGTATATTGGATAGACACTTTTCTTTTGTGCAACATTAAAGAAATGCAACTTTTTCTATTATTTTTTGTAGAGTGACTGAATTCCAAAGTAGTTCTGTATATTGGCTTGAGTCATAAAAATACATTTTTTTTTCTGAATTGAACTAATATAATAATCCAAGTTTATGTTCAACTAATATAATAATCCAAGTTAATCTTCAATATAATTTTACTGAAAAATATCAGAAAGGTGTTCCAGAGCTTTTTCAGTATACACTGTCATTAGTGCTTTATTGAACATTCATTTTAAGATTAGAGTATATACGTGTTCGTGTAGCTGTGTGCTCAGTAAAAAATGCATCAACATTTAAAATAAAAATGAGAGGCTTTAAAAATTGTTTTGAGTGAATGTTACTTAAAAAGAGTTATTTCCTTGAAATTACATGCTGTAAGGCATTTGATCTAACATGTCTTTGTATATCCTAGTACCTGGCACAATGATTCTTTTAAGATAGCATTTTAAAGAATTTTCACAGATGTTTTCCTTTTAGGTTATCAGCTAGAAAAAAAAAACCCAAACATGTTTGTTCTGGAACTTAGATTCTGATGGATTAAAAGAAATGGCTGACAAACATTAAGAAGCCTGGTCTTTCCTTACTTTAGATTTCTGCAGCAAAGTCATCTATATCTACAATAATTTCTGTTTGAAGTCAGTGGAAACATAGATGTTTTTACGGTGCAGTTCATGTGACCTGTTTTAGATAGGTGATGTAGTCTGAGGTAAATTGTGCTGCAGATGTACTTCGCTTTGTTGACTATAAAGAAGATTAGACAACTTGCTAAGATTTTAACATGTATGTTAGCACATTAATCCACTCCTTCATTACAGCATCTTTAGAATTGCTTATTTTATGTTCAAGGCCCACACTTAAATGTTTAATGCCAAATAACTGGTTCAATATTTCTGTAGGGAAGAAAAAAACCTAGAAAAATAGGCTTGTGATACAGATTTATTAAGACTGTAGGTCAAGATATTGAACTACTGTAGCAAAAGATTTGTACAAATTGAGGGAGGTAGTTGGCATAAATTCCTAGGATCTTCTGAAGACATCTTTGTAAACAGCTTGTATCCTGAACAATTTTTGCAATGTGTTCTGCCTTGCTGTAAATTCCCCAGTTTCATTGCCAGTATTTTCGCCTGCTGGGCACCCTATAAATGATGTCTTTGCCCCGGAAGTTGGAAATTAGGTGAATTTTACATGGCTGTACTAGGGGTTATCAGCTTTACCATTCTTTTTCTTATTTTTAAGCCTTTTCCATATGAAACAATATTAAACACATTTGCACCATGCAAGCTTTTACAGTGTGATTGAAGCATTTGAATCCCCTTCATCTACTAAAGGTTTACAGGTGAACAACGTGTACATACATGTAAGAACCTGTTGGGGTGAAGAAGACCAGAAGTGCTTGCCTTGCATGTAAGAGCAAGTACAAATTGCACCAAGCGTTAAAGTCCCACCCCCTCAACTCATCCTGCCTTCCCTTCTCCCTCACCTGGAAAATAAAAGCTATGTGTGAAAAAAGTTTATATTACATGGTTATTTTTGGTAGGATATTGGCCTTTATGACCCAAGAGATTCCTCCAATTCTGTGTTCTTCAGTGTAAGTGCTATTTTTACAGTACTTTTAATCTGAAGAGGTTTGTTGCCTTCTATACCTCATTCTTTTATCAATATGTTTTTGTTCAAGGGGTATATTGGTACTTTTCACCTTTTTCCATGGTATATATCTTCATGGATGTTCATTGTCTAACAGCTGGCCAAATCTGGTTGTGCTGCCTGTGTAACTAGAGATCTCTATCTTAATCCTCTCTATAAATGTAATTATTTTCTAATACAATCTTCTTTAGAATGCTTTTCTGAAGACAGTGTTTAACAGTTTATAGTGTGATATGGGTACCCTTTCCCATGCTTTTGCAGAGTTCTGTGAAGTGCTGCTGTGAGCTCTTAGGATGATAAGTTGCATGAACTGCCACTTGTAATTACGATAAATGGATTTTGAGGTATTTCAGATACAATGCCAAGGAATTAGTTTAAAAACAATTTATAATACTTGAGTTGGTGGCATTTCAAAAGCAATTCCTATGAAACAGCTTAATGCTTATCTTGTTCCGTTATGACATTTCACAGCAACAGAGGTAAACCAGTATATTCTTTGGCACAAATATTGCATTGACTTCAGAAGACTGACATCGTATTGAGCATATGTAATACCAAGAACCATTGCCTAATGTTTTTCTTCAGATGATTTATCTCTATATAGAGAAAAGTGAAGTCCTTTAGAACCCTCACTTTCAAAGTAATTTTTTTTCCTCTTGATATTTCAATACAAGCAAAGATGCAAAATAAAATGAAGGACCTACTATCTCATTTTTTTGGTTAATTCTGTGAAATTTATCATGTTTTTTTTTCTCCATCAAAGAACAGATTTGTGGAACTCAAGAAGCATTTCCAACATTACTTTGTTAGAGCATATTCCCAATATATCTCACTGCTTTTCCTTTCACTGCTCATAATAACTGATGTCCATTTCCTTCCTGAGAGCTTCTTTTAGAATTTAGTGCTCTGTGTTGGCATAGGTCCCAATATCAGTTTTCTACATTTTTCAGTTTGCTTTCTTATTTTTCTTATCTAAGGTCAGGTGAATTGACCCTGCTGTTTGTCTTGCCTCTTTCTGAAGTGCTTTTCTGTTACTAGGTCTGACAAGTACAGCTATGTGAATCACAGTTTGCCAGTGACTTCTCAGACAAATTAACCTGATATATGTGTAGAAACTTTTTCTCCCAACTGCTAGATCTGCAGAGAGTTGAGAATTGGGCTTGGTTGTTTTTCTTCCACATGCGTCGGGTTCTCTGAGCCCAATTATAAGCTCTGTGATATGGCATACTGTAGGTTTGCCTCTGTGTACCTTATTAGAACTTAGTAAACTGGCAGTGCACAGAGAATACAGTTCATCTAAAATGAGAGTTTAATTTTTCTTCTGTCATTCTAAATTATTTTAACAGTATATTAAAGCAACATATGACTATGCGCAGAAGGTTAGAACTGAACTGTTGAGAGAAAATACACTTTCAGTTTTGGTATGCCTAATTTGAACAAATATTTTAAGTTTTCAAAATGCTGAAGAGCTCTGGAAGACAGTTATATGTCATTTGTCATGACAATGGTGTCTAAATTTCAGGTGTATGTAATATTACTCAGGTCCTGTATGTTTTGTGTGACAAAGGACACCTGTATTTTGGCTGGATTATAGACATTTTTGCACTTGTGGAACAGGAACTGCTCTCTTACAAGTGGATAGCAGGAAACTAGAACTTAAACCAGAGGTGGTTTGTTTTGGTCTTTGTTTGAAAGGGATGGTCACATAAAGCAAATGGAATAAAAATTTCAGAGCTGTTGTGTAAAGACAAAGAGCAGTGTTTCTAAAGCAGACTGTTGACCAATTTAATATTCTTACTTTGCTTTCTGGTTTACTCTTCTCAATGTATATTCTATAAATACATATATTTATTCTCAGCACTGTAGGTGAAGTTAAATGATCAAAATATAACTTTTTTCCGCACGTATCTAAATTTGATGATATTTTTTTTTCCTTGTAGAGCAGAGATAGTGCCATGAGTTTGGAGTTTTTTGCTTGGTGTTTTTTTTTTAATTGGAAGGTAATATGCAATCTCAGAGGGGAAAAAAAAGTGTACATTTAAAGAAATAGAGGAAGTACAATTTTGAGTTTTGCTTGTTGACATGTTGAAAAGAATTGGCAGTTAAATTTTAACTTCGACTTGCAGACTTCAACTGTATTTCTTTAAAAGTCAACACAGAGCCTTTCAAAATAGGTACAACTCTGTGACAGAGAATTTTTGGAGAAAATTCTTTCCTTAAAAAATGAAAGCTTGTGAACTCACACTGAGGCTTGTTTGTGTGTTGGTTGCTTTTCCTCCCAGGTCTGATGGATAAACACAGGAAAACACATATGAGAAGACCATATGATACTCTGGATCATCCATTTTAGTGTTTGATTGGAAACAAATGTATCATATTGGTTAACTTATATCTTGCCTGGAATTTTTGAGAGGAATAACTTTGTTTATGTAGGAGTAGTTTGATCAGTAAATTATTTATTTTCGTCTTCTGTGGGTGTTTCTTCCAAAATTATGTAAACACTTAAACATTTAAATATTTGTAACAGCTAGGACCGTTGGGTAAATAGCTTCATTGGTTTATCAGGCATGAGATATGCTTGCAAATCATGAAAAGGAAGTTGAGCTGGACTGAGTGCTAGCTTTCAGGTAGTGCATTCCATCTCCAACTTTGTCTCTCGTCATCTTTTCCACAGCACCTGAGTCTGAAACAGTATTGCTAGTCAGGGAGCTGTACCTGCTGAAAGTGAGAGCATCCACTTCTGTCTGTTTGCTTACTGTAAGAACTGCAGTGGTAGAGCAATTAACGCTGTAACAATCTGTCAAAGTGTTAGTTCCCAACACTGGTAGTATTTTAGCTGAAAGGCAGGAAAATCAAGATCTTATAGAATGTGTATTGGCTAACTCATTCAGTTGCTGAGCATGTTAACACGGATCTGGTCCAGGAGTTCATCCACTGTTGCAGTCTTTAGCTCCATAAAATACAATAGTGATAACCATTAAAAAGTATTTTCTTTCACATAGAAAGTAGCTGTTATTGAGACTATACCTGGGCAGAAAGAATATTACTTGATGCATTTAAAACCTACATCCAGTAACGGTTGATATTATTCCAGGATAATGACCATAATGTTTATTTCCTGAGAACAAGGAATTTGGGCAGGTTTAAACACACAAGATGAAGAATGATTTATTGTCTGTAAACAGTTGAAAAGACTCCTTTTAAATCAATTGCAGATAATGAAAGAGAATTAATGGTGAATAGAGAAGACTTCTTTTTTCCCCCCTGACTTGGATTTAAGATGACTAATGTTGACACATTGCAAATCTGCATGAGTGTCTGAACCAGTGAAGCTAACAAAGGAAGAAGAGCTTCTGCATGTGAAATTCATGCAAATGATATCAAAATATCTGCCAAACTCTTGTTATTCCTTATTTCTGTTGAAATTAAGTATACAGCTCTTTTTTGAAACCATCTAGATTTCTAAGGGTAGTTTTGAGGTATCACTTAAAATGTGCTTCTGTTTTCCTTTGAATTCAGTGTGCTGTAACATTTGAACCCTTTTTTCATCTACATGTGGAACTTATACAAGTACTGGAAATTAGTATCTTTTGTTTCTACAATGCCTTTTTTTAGAGAGTGATTCTGTCTGTACCAATTAGAGTACATGTATACACGGATAACCCTCATTTTGATAATGGATCTTTACTCCATTGCCTGACTAGTTTCTCTACATATGAAAAAGCAGATTTATGTAAGATTAATCTCAATTTTCCGTGAAGAATATTGATCTTACACTAACAACATGCTTCTAAATAAAACCACATTTTATTTGTATGTTTTTAATAACATTGTAAAAGAGTGGTTGTGGTCTGTTTTATTGTTTGCAGGATAGTCATAATGCACCTGTTATTTTTGTCTTTGATAAAAGGCTTAGTACTAAGAAACTTAAATATTTTTTTTTAAGGAGAAGGGAGCAAAAATCTATGAAACAAATTCTTGTGAGTAGCAAATTTGGCTGGTAGATGAATCAGGCAAAAAAACCTAGTCTTTTTTGACACTTCAAGTATGAGGTACAGACTCTAATTTTGTGAAGCTCAAAAACAAGTGTCAGGGTGTTTTATGGAGCCCATTACCTTTCAGGTTCATAAAACACTGCCAACAAGCATGTGTCTCTCTTTTGTAGAATAAATAGCTCAATTAATTTATAGAAGTCTTTCCATTTTGTGTGTAAAAGAAGAAAATGAGGGTAAATTAATCTGAATACATTTGTTTTATATTTTATTCTATTAATCTTGTGGGAATTAGTATCACAATGATGCTAATACCATCATAAAATTTCTGTTTCTTACATTTCATTGTCAAAAAAGACAAACATTATTTTTTCTTGAAATGGTGTTGCTATTAGAAATTACTTTCATGGACCAGTGTAGGCCTTTGGAAGTTTGAACTGTAGTTTGTACTAATTTTGATTGCTTAGTGAATGTTTTCTGTTGTTGAGCACAGGCTTTTGAATTTTGTCTCGTTTGGAGCTTCATTTACACGTAAAATCACAGTTTCCTCTTCCTTCCATATATGCCATGCAAATATGGAGATATGAGTGACCGCTTCACCAGGACCAACCCATGCCTGAAAAGTAGCTAAGTTCCAGTAAATCTTAGATGAAAGCCAAGGGAATGTTTGAATGAAAGATGAGGAAGAAAAGACATTTTTGAAGCTGTGATGTAGTGGCACAAAGTCAAACATATTTGTAAATGGGAGTGATTCTAGAGAAAGTTTGGGCTTTGGAGCACTTCTGTCAAGGTTTTAGCATTACTTTGTCTTTCCTGGATATAGTTCTTACTGCCTCCTCTTTCAACAGGAGCTTTCCACAGAGTTTGTGTTCATGCTTGACACTGGGTAGAGTTCAATGCAGTGTGGGAATTCTGCTGCTTACACTCTGAATCTAGACCATGATGAGGAGTAAATAGGAGCATGATCAGTGCAGGAGTCTGAAGGTGGTAGAGAAGAGAAATGCCCGTATTGTCCTCTGTCTGTGGTCTGATAAAAATTATGTCTGCAACTGTCTTTGGATGAAAGTAGGAGCAGTTGGAGATCAGCTATACCAAAGATGACAAGAATTGATATGACTGTCTTCCTTTTTCCTTTAATTAGAGTTCATCCGGCAGAGCCACAGGTGCTGTCTCAGACTGGCGGCCTGGTCTGAAGCCCAGCTCACGGGTGGTGTTAGGGAGGGGAGTTTTTTACTACTTTATTGAACACCTTGCTTAGAAAAATGTGATTAGATTCTGGCCAATGGCTGGGAACATGTCCAACACTGGTGTGTCAGACTGTTGCATGGTTTAGTTCTTTTAATACCTGGTCAACAGTCATAATCAAACAAACAGCCTTTCTGAGCTAAATAAATGAGATGATCATTTCTGTACATGACATTAAAATTCAAGATCAAGAACTTGTAACTGCATTTACAGAAAACCAATTACTTTACTAGTTAGTTAGAAAATATTGTGTCAGATTCTCTACAGGCACATAATTGGGTTGACCCCTTTTCTAAAGAACGGTACACTTATTAAAATGGTAAAAAGCTATTAATGTTTTCTTGCACTTGATTGACATGAAAGCGGAAAGAATAGGGTAAGGCTTAATCTTCACTGAATCCTCATACATCTTTTGCTCCTCAAGTATGTAATTCTTCGCTTAGAAAAATAATGGCAAAACCATAATACTTCGGGATCTCTTGTTTCATTGTTCAAGTTCTCAGAATTTCCAGTGAAAGAGGGAGAATGACAAAACAGGACTAAGTAGTTACTTCCTGTTTACACTTCAAGGCTCCCCTTTGCAACAGCTTCCTGGTACATTCAGGTACCTTCTGTAGTGTGTGAACTGGAGACTGCGTTTTAAGCTGGAATTGTGTGTTCTTGACTGGCTCATATGTGAACAGGCCAACAGTTGGTATTTAAAATTCATTTTCACATTGATAGTTATTTAAAAATCTTCTGAATTTTAATACATTTTATTTCAATGCTTTGCTGGTAATTTTCTAACAAGCTACTGGCAACAGCAATTATTCCCAAGGTTGAAGCCATTTTTCATTAAAAATGATATGATTTTTTGAACAGCTACTTCTCCTCCTGCTTTCCAGATAGTGTAGTTAGGAGTGCAGCTGTTTCCTACTAAATGAAGAGCATTAATCATTTTCTTTTACATATACAATCAAATAGCTGTTGTGGTAGTCTCTGTATGTAGAATTTGTTGTTTGGCTGGTGTTAAGGGTCGAGGGCCAAGGTAACAACCCCTTGAATTCCTTAACGTTTTCCGTCTGCCTTGTTAGAGACAGAAGGAGTTTTAAGGGAAAAGAAGAAATTCACACCTCGGTTTTGCATTTTGGGAAAAGTGAAACAAACTTTTAATAAACAACAAAGTCACACAACTATACACTATTATATATATAGGCACAAACTGAGAAAAAGGAAAAAAAAAACGAAGCAGAGAGGACTTAGATAACCAGAGTTCTGTACAGTTCTGTTCAAGGTCAGTGCTCTTGGCAGGCATCCAGCGGCAAGGTGGGAGTGAAGACTCGCAGCTGCAGACAGAGAAAGTAGAATTCTTCTCGCGGCGAGACGGCGGGGGAGAAACCCTGGCACGGCAAGGAAAAAAAACTGCAGGAAAAAATCCCCTCCCTGTACGGAACAGCCGGGAGTCCGAATATTTTACCCGCTTTTCATACGAGACTCACGGCAGGAATAGTTCAAAGTCTGTGATCCTCAGCGATCCGGGGGTGCAGGCCCTCAGCTCTCGGGCCTAGTCATTCTCCAGGTCGTGCCTAGCCAGGCCTAGTCGGGCCTTATCGGGCCTAGTCGGGCCTAGCCGGGCCTAGTGGGGCCAGCAGCTTCGCACGAGCTCGCCCTCTGTGCAGGGCCAGAGTGAAGACTCGCAGCTGCAGACAGAGAAAGTAGAATTCTTCTCGCGGCGAGACGGCGGGGGAGAAACCCTGGCACGGCAAGGAAAAAAAACTGCAGGAAAAAATCCCCTCCCTGTACGGAACAGCCGGGAGTCCGAATATTTTACCCGCTTTTCATACGAGACTCACGGCAGGAATAGTTCAAAGTCTGTGATCCTCAGCGATCCGGGGGTGCAGGCCCTCTGGTCTCGGCCTGGTCTTGGCCAGCAGATCCGTGGCAGATTCGTGGGAGTCCTCTCTTCATGAAAGTCCGGAAGTCCAAGAGGGAGTCACTCCCCCTGCCTGCTGGTTTTTAAAAGCTCCCAACGTAACATTTCACCTGACCCCCTTAACCAATTAAATGCGGAATTATTGGATTTGCGTGGAATAATTCTATTTGTCCATTACCCAAAACAAGGAAGTTTTAGCTCAAACCAGGACAGCTGGTTTCACTGTTTCAGAACAAATGATTTGACCATGGCATCATTCGATACAATGCGAGTCTGAGATATTCTGAATTGCAGTCAAGGGTCTAAACATTAAAGAATGCTTTGTATCCAATGTTTCAAGAAGAATGTGTGTTTAGGGTGCACATATCTCATTTAGTTTGAGTCTTAAAAACCTACTTTTACATCGAGCAGTATGAAAAAGTGTAACACCAGTGGATGGTATCGAAGACTAAAGTGACAAAAACATCATGTATTTAATTATCAGCATGAATTTCTGCAGTAAAATGAGATATAATCTATTATCGTCCAGGAATAGAGATCCTGGGCATGTTGCTTAGTTGCAGGATAGCTATGAACCATTACTGGGATTGTGAAAAATTTGTGTGACCCCAAGGTGAATTAAAAAATAGAGAAGTCTTAATGTTGCTATAGACAGCATTGCTGAGGCTTCATCAGTAAACCTATGTATAATTCCCTTTATTCAGAAACTCATACTGAACTAGGTGGAAAGGTGATTGAATGTTCAACAGAATGGGATGTCCAATCCAGAAACAAAGCTTAAAATTGCTTTTCTTGTTTAGTCAAAAAACAACTGAGAGATGTAATAATCTACATCAGGAGAATAAACAACAGAAAAGAAAAAAAAAACCGCCAAGAAAAATGTTAGCTCGGAAGTAAGTGGAAGTGAGATTTAATCTGTTTAGGAAAAGGATTTCAGTGCATAGGGGTCTGTAATAACAAGTCACTGGATTTGATGACTTGAAGAGATCTCTTCCAGACTTTTGTTTGTCTAATGATATTGCTGTTCTTAATGTTAGACATCTGTGAGATGGTAATATCTAGCTGTTAACTTATTGCTATGTTGCCTTTGTTTGTTTGTTTGCTTGTTTTCCAACAACCAGTCCATTATATCACTCAACTGCTCTCTTTTAGTTTAAGCTAAAAGAGTAGTTTAAGCATCTCATCAGAACTATAGCCCTGAAGATTCTCCTAACGCTGTGTTTTGATGTCTGTGGGTTGTGCCTTTTGTGGACAAGCCAGTGAGGGAGAAAGATTATGAATAAGTTACTTCTAGGGCACATATTATTTGTATTCAGGAAGGGTGGAACATGAAAGAGCTGCCGTTCCCTTGAAGCAGAAGACAGATACTGTAGTAGGTTCTAAACCACTGCCAGTACCGATTGCCAGTGATTCATAGTACAGGTGATCGTATACAGTAGAATAGCCAGCCAGAGTATTTATTAGATGTTCTTATACCTGGGTATTTTTTTCTACTTGGTGCAAGTTAGAAGAATCTGCAGTGTCCAAATAAGAAATTTTATATCTCTTGAGCCCGGGGTTCTTAATCGCTTCAAGTCACTGTGACTTTCAGCTCCTACCACACTGACAGCCAAATCATGGAAATGATCCCCATCCAATACATTTTGCTTTTCATTTTTTCTTCTTTTTCTAATCTTTCTTCCTCTTTTGGTCAAATCGGTTTTCTGACAGATAGCTTCCTTGAGTGCTATGGCTGCCATAAGGGTGTGTAGGAACATCTGGCTGGGATAAGGGAGAGGTTACCCCTTTTGGTCTGCACTAATTTTCTATGGATTACTGTCTTTATCTCCTAATATCTCTTACTTGTTGATTAGCTCCTTTGAACTGGTTGATAAGGCTTTTTAAGTTTGAGTTTTGAATCTGTTCTATTCACCAGTATTGTATGTCCTTATTCTTAGGAATTCCCAAAATGACTCCTGGGAGAGATCTCCATCTTTTGGGTAATGTTTGTTCTGTTGATAAAACACATTCAAATACCCAAAGTTGTCTGATACTGTTTATAATGATTTTATAGGTTACAGATCTATTTAGTTCAGACCTTTCTTTATACTGAAACGTAGGACCAAATTTACTTGGTTATATCAGCAAGTCACTCAGCGTAGTAATGACAGCAGTAGCTGTAATTGGATGCCTAGGGAAATCTAAGGACAGCACACAGTTACATGATACTTGTCCCTAAAGCCCTTCTGTGCCCCAGCTGCTCAGAGAGTCCTGGGTTGGGTGAGATTTGGAGACAGTTAGTAAACCACTGATGTTTTACATTAACTCCATTTAGTATGGGTGTTGATAAATGAAGTTATTTTTTGCCTCTTGTATTTCATGGGGTCACAAGACAGCACTGTAAGTGGTGTAATTAGGAATAGCAGTATTATGCCATAAATTGAATCCAGCTGCGATGGGCAGCAAAGCATGAGAACTGGGAAAACACTTGATTGATTGCTTAAAGTGATTTACTTTTTTTTTCCCAGTATGTCTAATATCTGGTCTGTTGATTCATGATCATCATGTAGCATTCTCTATCACATACATAGCTGAAATCCGGAATAGGGAGTGAGAACATGTAATACTACATTTGAGAGTGGAAGTATATATGTTACCATGACAAGAATATCAAGTACTCCCCTAACAATAGCATGTTCTAAATTTTCTCCTTTTCTGTTGCCAAATTCAGAATAGTATGTGGTGTGTTTGTGTGTTTCATCTAGTATTTTTTATGCATTTGCTGAGATGAAATTCTGTTCTAGAGTCTTTTTTTCCCCCACCCCTTCAGTTCTGAAAACCCTTCAGGGGAAACAGAATTTTTTAGGGTCATAGGAAATGTTCACTTCTGTAAGCATTTGTTACAGCATTCTTTTCTTTTGAATAATAGTTTTGAAAATAAACATTACAAAGTAACTTTTAGCTAGGATTTTTTTTTAAAAAATTAGGTCCTGTGGAAAGTCAGCAGGGGTGGAATGGTGAAATTCACTAGGACTTTCTAAAATTGGGATTATGCAAAACTGCTTTAAATCGCTTTTCAACACAAAGATGTTGAAGGGAATCCCTAAATCCCTACCTTCCCTCTGGTATTACAATGATTAATGAACACTCCATATTTCACTTGTCTGGTTGATCAAAGCAGTGGATATCGGAAATCTCACTGGACATATCTTTCCTTGCTGAAACAAGGACTGAGACTGATTTTAGTATTTTGACTTTTAATCAACATGACTTCTATAAACTGCAGTTTATTACTTTTTAACAGACAGTCCTGTAGGATCTTGCTTTTTTAATGTCATTGTATCTTCTTGACAATTTAAAAAACTATTTAAATAATTTTTAAATAAGAAAGTTGCCTGAAATTCTTACTTTAAAGGAGCACCTCAGATTGTGACTAAATTCTTTCACTGAGTAAGCAGATTTGAGTCAATCAAGAGGTGACAATTCTGAGCTAAAATCTGTCAAGCACTGGCAGTAATGTAATACTTATACAAAAGCTTATTACATTGACCTCATAGTCAATGGGTTTAAAAGAAACATACTTGGTGAAAAATCACATCAGAAATGTTTTTTCTGATTGGCTTAACAGTACTGTTACTATTAACTTTATAGTGTGCTACCTAAGGAATAATTAAACCAGATGGTGTGTTAAACCCAACTGAAAGAATAAAGACATTTTTACTTTTAAGTTGATCAAAATTAGGTAAAACAACATATGTTCATGTGCATTACAATTCCTTTAACAGCATATTAACTGCTTTCCTTAATGTTCTTCCTGGTGATCTGAGAGCAGCTCTGCCTCTTGAAAAAACAAAAAAACCAATCCATCTTTGATTTCTTCCTTTGACTCTCTGGTCACTCATACCACTGTGCTGCTTTCTTTTTTATGTAATTTAAATAAACGGGTTGTTTGCTGCAGCACTCCCAAATTATGTGAAACTGAAATGCCGGCTATTTTGGGCCACATTCAAACTGTAAAAATTGGGGCAGGTACATCCAAAAAAGGATTTGGAGATTTGCCTCTAAAGAAGCACAGCTTGCACAAATGAGCAAGTTACATTTTATGCAACAGATGTTGAGGAGGGAATTACAAATACTCTGGTTCCTTTTATATTAGTCCTAACTTGCCACCATTTCTCTTTAGCAATGCCATGCAGGGCTAATAATACAGAATAGCACACCACACCACATACATAGTAACTGATGTGTCTCTGCTGCCCATGAACCAGAGCTGTGTTACATTGTCCCTCAGAGCCTAAAACACTATTATAATTACCCTTGTCATACCAGTAGCTCTTTTCAAACGCTCTCAGAGTTTCTTTCCTGAAGACCGTCTGGTGAATGAAATGCAGTTCATGGAAATATGTTGCCTGAACTGGTATAAAATTAAATGAGAGTGGAAACACTCAAATGAGATTTATGATCATAAAGATTATGGAATAATGTTTTATCTCACATCTGCTCCTTATCCAGGTGCTGTTAAAAGCACTGCAAAAGATTCATAAAACGAAGCTAACTGTATCTTGATTTTGTGTTATTCTGAATAATGGGCTGTCATTAGCTTGATCTTTTTATATGCTTCTGTCTTCCTAGTGTAAATTACTCTTTAGTCACAGCTACCTGCTCAGTCCGCTAGCAGAATGTACAGTTAACAGTGAGTATCTCTTGTTGTGACTAGATGAGTCTTAGGATTTTTTGCTGTGAGAGATGCAGATGGTTGGAGAGAAAAATTATCTTTGTCTATTATCTGTAATGGTCTATTATTTTCCTCAGTCCCAAATTTCAACTAGTTCTAATGAAGTCCATAGCAGTAGCATGAATTGTCAACCAATCTAATAATGGTAATGTTATAAAATACAGAGACTAATTTAAACATAAAAGACCCTTGATTCCTTGTTTGCATCTAAATAGAGAAACAATGTGATAAAAGGTAAATCAGTATACTCTGCAGGTGTGAATATGCCAAGCAGGACATTTATATCAGTGTTTGTATAAAGACATTTGTATCAGCAAAGTTTGCACATAAATAACCTATTTCCCAACAAGTAAGTGTGTTGGCATTGGTACATGGTAAAGAACTTTATTTTATTGGATTTAATCTTCATTTAAGTGGAGGATTAATACTATCAGTTAAAGCTAAACCTGATGCAATTAACATTTCAATTTGAATATATAAAAGATGCTGCTGCCTTCCTTTTTATTCTACTTTGAACACTTCTGTTGAGTTCTGTACCTGACCTTCAGTCATATATGACACAAGTCTCTGTTATGGAATCACAGAATGATTGATGTAGGAAGGACCTCTGGGCTCATCTGGTCCAACACCACTGCTTCAGCGGGGTCACCCAGTGCAGGTTGCCTGTGATTATGTCCAGATTTTTTTTTTAGTATCTCCAATGATGGAGACTCCACAACCTCACTGGGCAACCCATGCCAATGCTCAGTCACCCTCACAGTAAAAAAATATTTCCTGATGTTCAGAGGGAACCTCCTGTGTTTGTTTGTGCCCATTGCCTCTGTTCCTGTTACTGGACATCTCTGAAGGGAGCTTGACTCTGTCTTCTTTACACCCTTCCTTCAGGTATTTATATACATTTTTCAGGTTCCCCTGAGCCTTCTCTTCCCTAAGCACAAGAGTCTGAGTCTTTAGGAGAGATGTTTCAGCCAATTCATCATCTTCATGACCCTTTCTTGAACTCTCTCCAGTGTGTTCATGCCTTATAGTGAGAAGTACTGCACACAGTACTCCAGGTGTGGCCTCACGAGTGCTTGCAGCTCTCCTCCTAAGATAGCACAGGATACCATTAGCATTCTCTGCTACAAGGGTGCATGATCAGGTTGCCTCGCTCCCTCAGGTCCTTTTCCACCAAGCTGTTTTCCAGCACAGCATATGCTGGTGCACTTCCTGTTGAACTTCATGAGATTCCTGTCAGGTCATTTCTCCAGGCTGTTGAAGTCCCTGAGCATGGCAGCAGGACCCTCTGGCACGTCAACCATTCCTCCCAGTTTTGTGTCATCTGTAAACTTACTGAGGGTGCACTTTGCCCCATCATCCAGATCATTAGTGAAGATATTGAACAGGGCTTGACCTGCTGTTGACCCCTGGGCTACACCACTAGTTATTGGCTTCTGACTAGGCTTTGAGGCACTCATCACAACCTTCTAAGCATGGCCATTCAGTCAACCTCACTGTCTTCTCATCTAGCTCATACTTAAGTTGCTTGTCTGTGACAATCTTAGGGAGACAATGTTAAAAGCTTCAGCGTAACTGAAATTGAAGTAGACAATATCTATTGCCCTCCTCTTGTCTACCAAGGCAGTCATTTTTGGTTAGGAAAGAGACCTGCTCTTTTTCCTCTAGGATGGGTTAATGTAGCTTAGAACAGAGTGGTCTGAGACTTTAAGGTGAAACTTTACTAGAGAAGGATGCAGAGTAAGCTATAAAAGGAAAGTAGACAATGCCATATTCTGCCTGCCTAGAAATCACTACAATGTATCATAAAGAATAAATGTTCTGTTAATGTCATTTGAAGAAATTTGTGGGTTTAGCCTACACAGAGACTGAGGACTTGTGAAAGACTCTATGGAAAATCTTTGCTGAATTCCCCATTAAATTTGGGAATGGCTGCTTTGAAAAAGCTGAAGGCATGTTTTAGAGACCTATGAAATTAAACAGTTCTTAGGAAATTTTCGACTCAAATGCTTCAATGATGTCATAAAGCACAAGTCTTCTTTTTCTACTACAGATACTTTTAGCCATGTCATAGAATCAAATACCTTTAGTGAGTTTTCAAGCCAGTGTGGCAAAGAAATGCAAAAGTTATAAAAGCTACACAGCGTAAAAAGCTACTGCACAAAAAATAAGATTACACCAAAGGATAAAGTTTGCATGTCTAACTATGTGCCTGAAATCAATCACCAGATTTTTGTTGAGGTGCCCTATAAATGCTAACAGACCTAAAACTAACCAAAGCCTTCAGAAATTATGCTAAAACAGTGTTCAAATTATTTCATAATTCTTTGTAACCCTCCTAGAATTCTACATGAATATGATTGTATATTAAATTCAGCAG
>NW_010433202.1:23650-31292 GCF_000710305.1 Buceros rhinoceros silvestris
TCAGCAGGACCTTTTCAGAAAAGTTTGACCTCCTCATTGTACTATTCAGCAAGAAACCTTGCCCTGTTCTATCTTTAGTTATTAGCAAAAAACAGTGCTAAAATGCGTTGCTGCTTTGATCAAGGAAAGTACTCAGCAATCTGAAAGGATCAGGGTATATTCCAAAATTTTTTTCACACTTGCATACTGAAATAGATACCCCTTTTTTCAAGCTAGTTTTTCTCCCTTTCCTTAACATCTTAGTTTCTATCATCAGTGCTGTTCACTTACTTAATGTTAGCCTTTCTACTTGATTTTTCCCATAAAGGATTTGGGATAAAATACTCATATGAAAGATACAGTGCAATGTTTTGTATAACATTAAACACTGCATAATTCTGCTTTTTATACTGTCTCAAACTAATTGAAATGTAAACCAATATCTGTCCAAACCAGTTCTTTTGCTTTGATTTAAAGAACAAACAAGAGAATGTTGATTTCAAGTAGACCCAACCTGATTTTCGAAAAACAAAGTTGTTTTTGTAAGATGATATGACAGACATGTAAGCAAGAGGGAAAAGGGTAGCATAATGAATCTCATAGCATATCAAGCAAATTGCATAGACAGCCAAATTAAGAAGTTATATCTGTTCCAAGGCTGCTTTCTCACCGAAGGGGTCTTTACATTGCTAGTTGTGTTTCATTAAATAGTGTGGTAAAACACTGTCGATGTTACAAAACCCAGACAAACAAATCCACAAATCTTAAAAAGAACTGCAACTGTTCATATAAATATGTCTTCTCTTTGGATTTTAGGTTGAGACCAAAGTCGTATTTTTCTGTTTGGATGTCTGATTTTCTTCTCAAACTCATTTTTGAAAACTGGAATAGTGAGTGCATGATCATTTGCTGCAGCATCTTTCCCAGCAACTAGTGTTATTGACAGCAGACAGACGTTTTGCACCTTGCAGAACAATGAGGTAAGAGAAAAATAAATGCAGTGAAACCACAGGGCTAGCATCAGAAGAGGGGGCATTAGTAAAACTTACTATAGAGATACTTAATTCTTCAGTTCCAGGTATTATGTCTTATGTACAAGGTAAGGTAGAGGTGGCAAATCGAATGCTAAATGTGTTTGTGGATGCTCTGGATTAGAAGGGTTGGGAACAGCAAATCTCAAGCATTTGCTGTTCAAGCATGCTCCTTGACTTCCTGAAATGGAAGTAGTTCAATGTAAACTCCTCGTAGAAGTCTTCCAGAAAAGAACTGACTAAAAATAAAAATGGGGAAAAAAATGAAAGAACAGAAAAATCCTACTACAGTTATCTCTAAATTCCCCAGATTTGTCTGAAACACCATCAGTTAATTAATTGCATTCCTTCAAAGGTGCTGAAAATACTGAAGTGGTATAGAATGCCACAGAGTATACAAATCTAAAATATAGCCTTCTCATTTGATCTAACCCTTGAAAATTGAACTCAGAGGTAACAATGTAAGAAATGCCCCTGAGAGAGATTAAGGGTCCAACGAGTCTAATGCTCTGCCTCTGACAGTGGCAGGAGAGCATGCGAGCCTGGCCATTTTCTGCAGTCTGGAGTCTGTAGCAAGATTTATTTATCCTGAGCATCTGTGTTCACAACAGATCACCCAAAGCAATAACTTTTCATATGTATTCAGATTTTCTGTCTTCCATGCTACTTGAAGAGCACATTGTGATATTCCCCCATTTCTGTTGGGACGAGCACACAGCTTAAATCTATCAAAGCGCTTACTTTGAGTTATAATGTAGTTGGAACACATCTCTCTAAGACATTTGCATAATAGTGCAACTAGGAGAAGACAACCTGTTCTGCTTTCCATTAATATTCAACAGTTTATTGTGTCCAATTTCTTAAGGTCTGATTGACACAAAGGTAGCTCTTATTCATCTCTTTCTTCAGCAGAGATGGGGATATACATATTCTTCAGACATGTACCTACCAGTAAATTGTATTCTCTTAAAAGAGCTTAAACAGGATGCCTGAGCTTCTTGTGTTTAGCTCTTTTATTATAAGCTGAATATTTTATGGTTTCTCAGCATTTAACTTAATGTTTAATGTTGGTCAAGTTTAGACGATAGAAACTTAGGTCAATGGTGTTTAAATGTAAGAAAATTTACTGTTTATTTCTTATTTGGCACAATATTCTATAGCTAAGCAGGGCAGCTATAAAGTCCCTTTGATTTAAAGAGACTAGAAATAACTAGATTTTAATAACTTTTTAAAGCAACCCAC
Source organism: Buceros rhinoceros silvestris (assembly GCF_000710305.1). NCBI lineage: Eukaryota > Metazoa > Chordata > Aves > Bucerotiformes > Bucerotidae > Buceros > Buceros rhinoceros. Next base: position 25,903 of record NW_010433202.1, read on the forward strand.
ATTCCCACCCCCAGCCTTGTTTCTGCAGTTTCTGGTAGTATCTGCAAAATCTGTTCCTATGAAATATTGAACCACTTCGAAGATAGTTTTGAAGTGCTTAGTCTTTAGGCTTTGTAGTTTGCTATGGAAATACTTGTATGTACTGCCAGAAACACAGTCATAAGCAGCATTATATTACAATAAGGAAACCTTCAGCTCAGGAAGGATCACTGACTTTTTTTTTTTTTTTACTTTTGATGCGAGATTTTGCTCTACAATAACAATTGGTGTAGTCACAGTAAGAGATTTCTGTATTAAGGTCCAGCATAGGACCTATCCTCCTGTTAGTTAAACTCTGAGGGAGAGTAGTAGTGGATGAACTTTGTCTGTGCGAATTTTACCTTTGCAGGTGAAAGAAAATGTTATCTATAGCCCATAATTGCCGTAAGCCATTGAAAACAATAGAAAAAGAGATGAAATCTGCTTAGTTTTCCAGGAGCAAGTTAAAATCTTTGAAATTCCTGTCTCTACTTTGGTGTAATAAACAATACTTTAACAAGGTACCCTAAATAAATGACTACAGGTTACTTTAAATTTGAAAATGTACACTAAATCAAAAGAGACAGGGTAATTTTTCATTCAACCTGGAGTGTTATTTACTTTCTAAACTGGTACATAAAATACTGATGTATAATGCCAAAAGGTAAATTATTTTGAGCTAGATTTAATTTAAACTTCATTGCATTTTTGTTTGAAATAAAAGTTTTGGCATTCCTTTCTTTCCCTTCACTTCGAGGAGTTTTCACTTTTAATAATTTTGTTGCCTAATGCCCTAATCTGTTTATTACACTATAACTTAACTTGAACAATGCTGCTTTTATTCAAAATAAACAGATTAAGTATGTCTGTGAAATAGACTTCTGTGTAGTAGGATGCTTTACCATCTAGAAAAGCTCGAAGGTTTCTGAATGCTTAAGATATTATAATGCCAGTGGATTTAGCATTTGTATATCTGCAGGCTCATACTTATTCAGTTGTGCCAAGGCAACTTAAGCTAATATCTAATCTTCTTATGGCATAGTTCTCCCTATAACAACAGGATTGCACATAACAAGCTTGAACAACTGTTTGGCTCCAACTGTTGTGTGAGAGGGAGGGAAGGAGGAGTTCCTTAACTTTTTGTTCTTTACAAAATGTCTAATTACCATTATCCTGGAATATATAGGACAACCCAAGAGTCATGCTGTGATGCCACATGCTCAACTCGTAGGAAACAAGAAGTCATAAAGAAATTATTCAAAATTGTTTACCTTGATTGTCCACCAGCAGAAGCAGGCAAAAGGCACAGGAAATTTATTTTTGTAATGTGTTGAGCCTAGGTATATATGACAATGGAAAAAACAATTGGATGAAAACCACTTCTCTGTGTATTAGAAGGAAAAAAAAAGTTGAAAAAATTTGCCAATATTTTCTTGAAAAATAGCATTCTTTACATACTCATTTTCTGTTTCTGACAGGGTGTACACTAATTCCAACTGCTTATGAACCATGGAGTAGAAATCTAAATGGCATTATATTATTTCAAACTCACACATTTTGGAAGAAGAAATTGGTGACTTAGTTGTATGTGAAGATTAGGTTCATTGCTTGTTTCGCTCAGCACTTTAAGTTGTACCGCATCGGCAAAATTCCCTTAGGCTGCAAGGAAGAGTGTAGATTCTCTGTAATGGAAATGATGAGGCAAAGGAGTTAATAACTAAAGGAGTAGTTTGCATTGCAAAAATCTGCGGAGAGATTCAAGGGGTGGTATAGGGACGAAACAGTGTGGGCAATTGGGTAGCCTTTGCTTTTTTTGTAGTATAAAGGATGAAATATATCTCCCTCTTGTGAATTTCATTGATCTCATCGATGAGCTGAAATAACACAATAACCAAGATGAATCTACCTCCTGATCTACCTCCAGATACTGTCTTCTGTTTAGCAAGCAGTGCAGCTGAAAGCATCCAAGGAGAAAACTAATAAGATTAGCTTTCCTACTCAGTTCTTGAATGGGTTCATATCGTCTATCAAAGTATAATGATATAATCGTGATAGTATAATGACTTAATCTTGTCCCCATTGTTGCCTCATGCACAAACCCCATGTTTTTTTCCTGTCACTATTTCCTAAGCCCATACTCATTTTTGAGTGTGCTGAATAAATACCAAATAACTTTACAGTAGGATGTTAAGTTATAAAACCATTGATTATCATATTTAGAGTGCGTAGTATGAAATTTCAGGGTTTTTTTAAGCTGTAATATGATGATGTGAATTTATAGGCTTGTGATAAAACTGATTATTTATTTTATTATTAAGAAATGTATAATACAAGATATATGATGTGTTTTCTGGTGTTAAATAAGAAGGGGAAAGAAAGATCATGCTATTTATTAAATAGATTATATGCTTTTCCCTTATCCAAGACTGAGGAATAAAATTGAAGATTTTGTTTTTCTATCTGTGCTAGAGAGCCAAGAAATTTGATTTTCTATTTGCCATAAAAATCTGAACTGAATTTGAAAGTAAGGTGAAATGCCTGCCTTTGGTTTGGTGGGGGTTTTTTTTTGTTTTTGTTTTTTTTTAGGATAAGAGGAAAAATATTTTGATATAATGCCATGAAATGTACAATGTAGAAACCTCTTCAGTTTAGGATATCTTCTAAGGAAAATACTGACACTACAAATAATTTATTTTGTTGCTTAAAAAGCATGTATTGCATATGTGTCCTCATCTTATTTGTTGTTTTTCTTTAAGATTTTGTCACCCACCCAATACTTTTTTAACATAGCAAAACTATTAAAAAGTAGCAAAATTCAGACAAGAAGCTTCTTGCAAGTAGATATTCAACATAAATTTAGTGTTCTTTTCATCTTGCTGGGAACTAATCAGACTTTATTTTGCCTGTAGATTCACCTTAATTTAGATAAACCACAATCACAATATGCAAAAAGTGCACATTATCTCTTTCAGAATTATTGCTTTATACAGACAACTTGCTTTTAGTAAAATATGGCTTGATTTGCTTTTAAAAATGAATTTTGATGCAGCAAGTTCACTCAGACTTTCTTTTGTTTTGTCCATAACACAATGGGGCTTAAGGTGTTTCTGTAACGATTTTCGAAGGCTGTAGGTTTATGAATAAGCTTTGGAATCATAGAACGAGTATGTTTTAGAGTGGCTGCCTATAGAAAAACTATTTGCTGCTTATTTGACCTCTGATGGATGTAATATTGCTGTATCTATCTCTTTCTCCCTTGTCTTCAGCTTTTGTTCCTTTATTTCAAACACCCTTAATTATATTTTATTTTCAACACTACATTGAAGGGGAAGGATAATAACAGATCCATTAGACTTCATTAAAGTGATGATTAAAGCCAGAAATTCTGAAGGACTATTTATAAGATGAAAAAGTTTTATTTTAAAATATGGCTTCTTGGATCTGTCATATTCTAATACATCTTTAGAGCTGCAACTGAAAAACAGCAGCAAATGGTTCTAATCTATTAAATATGAAAGAAAAGTATGACAGAGGGATTAGAATTATAGTCACACTCACTCTATTTGTCATTAAAAAAGTCATTAATTGCTCTAGGCTGTACATTGTTATTAGCAGTTGGTTTCTTTTTATTTCTTTGAATTTACAGTTTGTTGCTCAGATATCTGTTTCAAATTGCATTCAATTGGATGAATTACAAATGTAATTATTTCTTTTCTTCCTGAGCTTCTGAAATACAAAGGATCAACTCTTCAAATGTTTTGGTTGCTATTTCCTATTAGATAAATGAGAATTTAGCATCCAAATAGGACAATAGTTGCGTGTACATTTTTGTGGTTCTGGACTCATCGTATATTACAGATAAGTAGAGGTGGGCAGCGTATCGATCAAAGATGGACAGACTTATGCTGTGGAGAGCATAGATGGTGGAAAGCACACTGGTGGTATAAAGATAATTTTTTTATAGAAGATTTATTGTAGCTTCCTCTTTCCTTGCAAATAATTAAAAGATGAATGTTTAACAAAATGAAAAAACAAACTCAAAATTGATGACGTGATCCTTTTCTTAGATAGCCCATGATGAATCCATTCACCTTGCTGCAACAAGGAATCAAGGAAGTCAAAAGCTGGATAAAAGTGAATGTATGATTATTTCCTTATGTGGAAACTTTAAACGTTTTTATTTTGCCTAAAATTAACTAAAATTATGCTTATAAAACCTCATGATTTACAAGATAAGCCTATCCATATCTTATGATAGCTGTGGAGAGCCCTCCACATTGACATTATGTTCTGTACATGTTAGAAGCAGAATTTCCTCTCAGAGGAAGGTGAAGCTGACCGTTGCTAGCAGCATGGTGCTGGACTAGATGAATCGCCAGTCTTTTCTTGTGTAGTAACTTGTTTCTTGTGTTGCAAATAAGTGAGTGATGTTTCCAATTTTCATGAGATGCTTTATAGGATTATTGAGAGATAATAGGGTGACTTAGTGAGAAATCTTTAAAGGTTACGGAGGTCAGTCGGCTTAAATTTTCTCTCATCTTTTGGTGTGAACCGAATATATGGGATGTACATCTAAAAGTGTGACAGTAAGTGTCAGAAGAAAGAAGCAGATGTCAGATTATTGTTGAATTTCTGCTCTAAAGTTCTCTAAAGTTTAGTTCTTGGAACCTTTTGAAGCTTTCCAGGGTTCGATTCAAATTAGCGCAGTTGCAAATTCTATCTGCACTTTTATGTTACTCTCTGTTATTTTGCCAAAGATCTGGATTCCTTTTTTTTTTCTTTTTCTCTCTCTTTTCTTTTTTTTTTTTTAATTTAATACATGAGTCCAAAGATCATTTCAGGGATGATATATATATATTACTGGTTTTTGTCGACTTCCACATTTCCTAGATTTTTTTCCCCACAAGTTCCATCCTGCTGACCTATTGTGCTTATTCACTTTAACTATATGTATGCTGTGCTTCTTAGCAGTGCACCAGAGATACAATAGGTTTTTCTTTTCATCTTTGCAAGGCACAGCTGAAAAATTGGACCCAACAGTTCTCTCAAAAGCTTATATAATTTCACCTCATTGTTAGTGTAATATAAAGAGTCTTCCTGAATAAATTTGTATTTCAGCAAGGTTAATTCTAGTCTTTCATTAAACTATCATTTTTATCTAAGCTTCCTAATGGAGATTTAGAAATATTTCGTCACCTGCATGTTTTCAGAGCCATTGCTATTAGGCCAGAAGTGTTAGTTTCTTCCGTAGGCATGCAAAAACCTCTTTGAACAATTACGATATTTGGAATAGTTTTGAATTTTAAAATGTGAACTACAAGTTTGCATTATATGTTTAGAAATCAAATAAACTCCCCCCCCAGCACCCCCCA
>NW_010433202.1:31337-40451 GCF_000710305.1 Buceros rhinoceros silvestris
GTTTAAAAATCAAATAAACTCCCCCCCCCCGCCCCTTTTCTTCTAGAAGAGGAGGTAGGTTCCTTAAAAAATCTTTCTTAATATGAAAGTAAGCCTGACTAGTCTTAATGCTACCAAGAGTTAGAAAGTACCCTCAGGACATCCAAATGGTGAAGGAACAAGAAGTGTGGAGGTATTTAGAATAGCAAAGAGAAGGCATGACAGGATATAGCATTTGTGACTAGAACAGAGAAGTGAGGGTGCTGTTTGGAACCAGACGTCGAGGACAATGTGTAAAGTGAACTTCTTGGGCTGGTTTTTTTCAATGAAGAGGCATCATAACACAGATGTGGAATTAGTGCTCAGAACAGAATCCATAGCCCTGATGGTGTTCTGCTGCACTTTTGTGAGGCTTAATTTTTTTTTCTTCCCCACTTCTTGGGTCTGTGGACGTGGTTGTTGCTGTTTGGCATCAGCTTCTCTTGGGAGGGGAAGAAGGAATATGGAAGATGTGATGACATGGTGTGCAAAGTTGTAGATCTGGGTGGGTGGGAAGATAAGCTCGAGAGAGAAATACATATTCCCACCTTTTCCTAAGGCACTCGTTGCATATACTGCAGTTAGTAGTGTGAGCTGTTGCTGCTACACACTCATGTCTCAGGTTCTGGATTTTATATTGTGAAAACTCTGTTACAGATCCTCAGCAAAGAGGATTCCTCATGAAGAACTGATGTGACAAACCCAAATACTGGTCTGTTTCTGCTGTGGTCCAAATTGTCTTTAGGTGGATAGTCTTGTTAAAAATTATGTCTTTTCAGGATAGACATGCTGGTAATTGTAAATTCTTTCCAAATATGCACTAAAAACCTATACAAAATGGATGCAGAAAATAGAAAAAAGACCAAGAATTTGTGCAGAGATGGATGTTGTTCTTCTCTCATTACATCAAATTCACGCTTAAGCTGGGTCGTACTGAGTGGCTTAAAGGAAAGCTCTAACCTTCATGACTGACAGAAATCCAGTGACTCTGACTATTAAAAATAAGTTCTTAGGTTCAGTCCAATTTCACTTAAGAAAAACAATCTCTTATTCTCTGATGAAGTGCTGAGGTTTTTAATGAGCTCAGGCTTGAGTTAATGAAGATTCCTTTCAAATACTGTCCAATGGTTGCAATATAAGTATTTCGTTGCTCAATGCATACAGTTTAAATACAAGTCTATTTAATGAATGGTTTCTGCTCCCTGCACAATCAATGGAGAGATTCCAGGTAACTTTAAGGACATTTAACTTACTCTGGACACTACAGTACATTTCCAAGAGGAGAATTCAGAATATTTTGTGTTAAAACATACAAAATTAATATTAGTTTAAGATTTCTAGAAATCCTTAAATTGTAAGATTTCTTTCCGAATTATGCAGAATCTGTTTAAAAATGGTGGAAGAGTAATAGTTCATACTGCTGTTAGTAGATAGCCCTCATCCGACAGTGCTCCATTTCTTCGTTGATGGAAAGATTCACAGCTCAAATCTTTTGGAGCCTTGGAGTATCTGGCAGTGTTCTGTCAGTTACTGCATTTCATGTTGTTACTGGTATGATAAGAGATAAAATCACATTTCTTGATGCTTTCTCCTAACGTTAGCTTTAGCTTTGTAAAGATGATGTGCGTCTATTAAATGTACAATTTGGTTAGTGTTTTGCTGAACTGGACTCACTGCTTATATGGCAAAATAGCGTTTTAATAGTCAGCGTACGAATCTATTAGCTACTAAGCTAATGTATTCATAGGATTTGAGCTAAAGATCGCTTAGCTCCTCAGTCAGGCTTTAATTACTTCAGAAGCTTACAAGGGATCTACGAATCTAATAATTCAGGGGTTTTGAAACTGGATTATTCAAGGATTATTGGTGCTCTGTGTTACTTGTAATTAGCCACCTGATTTTGGCTTTTCTCTCTCTAGGGGACTAAAGAACGTAGCTGTATTAATATAGTACAGGACTGAGACTCAAGAGTCCTGTTAGCTTAGCTCTGTGATTTGTGTGCTGAGTATACTTTAAAAAGCACTTGACCTTTCTGTGGGTAAGTTTGTCCGTTGATAGCAATGGAGAGCACAATACTAAACCTTTGTAAAACATTTTGTGAGTATTGATAAAAGCACTGCGTAGGACTAAGTACTTTTCTTATCGTATCCAGTTAGCAGGAACAGATCAAGTGGGAGAAACAGTGAAATAGAGAATATAAATACCATGATAATCTTGTTACATATAAATTACTCTTGCAGTATGACTTGATAAGAAAGTCATATAGATGTTAATGAGACCAATCTCAACTAAGTGGAGAGTTAGTGTCAAAACTCTTTGTAGCTGCTGATCTGAGCTTATTTATCACTATACTATATGAGTATCTCAAATATTGTTTATTATTAAGTCAGTATTAGTCAGAAATGTTAGAAAAACCCAGCACGTATCAGCCACCACTGACATTCTTGCACAGCATATATTTATAAATTTACCAAACTATCAGCTTACTGTTGTGGGGTGTGAGGTTCATGGACGAAGCTACATGGTTCAGTGATTCTTTCTAAGACTGCTTTAGGTAGGAGTATCTCAGCTCATGGGAGGCAGAAATGAGGCAAGGAAATGGAGAAGTTAATTCCATCTGAACTGGTTGATACATGGCAGAATTCTCCTTAACCATGAGTCTGTTTACTCGTTGATGGAGAGCACCTATTACTTGGTGCAGAGCTGTCTTTTACCAAACACATTGCCACTTCTTGTCTGCATAAGCTGTAAAAACACATGAAGCTACTTGGGATCTTCTGAGGAATATACAAGCTTAGCTGTCTCTAGAAACTATTTAATTCTCTGTTTAGAATTTTTTGCAAGAGCAAAGGACAGAGGATAGTCAGTTAAACAGATGTAGAACTCCAAGCCAAGGAGCCCATTGCTTATCCTTTTTCAGTGATTCAGGCTACCAGCTCGCCAAACTATGGAGTCTTATCCTTTTCTTAAACAGTTTCGTTTTTTTCCCCAGCATTTTAAAATTAATCCTTTTTCTTCTCTCTTAACGGCATTAATCCTCATTGGCTAGTTTAGGCTCTTCTTTCTCAATGTCTAAGTCAAGTTTAGTAAAACAAAGAGATTACACAATGATAATATACAGCTTGTTATTTGCGATGTTTTCAGTATGGTTCTTAAGCATATAGTACATGTATTTATTCTCCAAATAGTCCTCCTGGTTTAGTAATATAATTAATCACAGATATTGGCTTTTTATTTTATGGAGAAAAAGCATGAAGTTGGAAGTAGCAAGTGTAAAGGGATCACAAATGTGTAGAAATTGAATCATACAATATCTTAAAGTGGCAAGGCACCCATAAGGATCATCGAGTCCAACTCCTTGCTCATTGCAGGACGACCTAAAAGTAAATCATATGACTGAGTGCCACCCAGATGCTCCTTGAACTCTGACAGGCTTGGTGCCTTGACCACTTCCCTGCGGAGCCTATTCCAGTGACCAACTACCCTCTCAGTGAAGAACCTTTTCCTAAAGTCTAACCGGAACTTCCCCTGACACAGCTTCATTTCCTCATATCCTACCACTGGTCACCAGTACCTCCCCCTCTGCTGCCTCCCTTGAGAAAGTTGTGGACTGCAATGAGGTCACCCCTGAGCCTTCTTTCCTCCAAGCTGAACAAGCCAAGTGACTTCAGCTATTCCTCATAAATCTTGCCCTCAAGATCTTCCACCACCTTCCAGGCCTTGGTCACCCTCCTCTGGACACACTCTAATAAGTTGATGTCCTTCTTAAATTGAGGACCCAAACTGCACACTCAAGATGGGGCTGCACTAGTGCAGTGTAGGATGGAACAATCGCCTCCCTCAACCAAGCAGCTACACTGTGTTTGATGCACCCCAGAACACTGTTGGCCCTTTTTGCTGCCGGGGCAGACTGTTGACTTACTCAACTTGCCCTCAACCCAGTCACCCAGATCTCTTTCCGCAGGGCTGCTCTGCATCGTCTTGTCTCCCAATTTGTACATGTAACCAGGATCGCCCTGTCCAAGGTGGAGAATCCGGCACTTGCTGTTGTTAGAAATACGAAAATATGATTCTGTAAAATTGATGGAGGCTGAATTGCTATTGCCTAGGACAAGACTTCACCTCGGACAGTCTGTAAACATTCTGTATGAGATGTGGTGATGATCTCTTTTGGATCTAACCACCATGTGATTTCAACAGGCAAAATGAATACTGCATGAGAGAAGCACTTTGTTCTAAACGTTCTAGAATAATCTAGTGAATTGCCTTTGTGTTATGCCACCATGACAGCCTAAGCTTTAATTCTTTTCATAATGAAAGAAAAATAATTATTGTCTATTCTGTGTTGCTAAAGTGACATGACACTTTAAGGTAAAGATTTAAAAGTATTCCTTCTCCGAGTTTGTTGTGGCTTGGATCAGTCATGGGATAGGAACTCTATTTCATTTTGGGTACTGAACAAGTTGTTAGTAAAGACATTTCCTTTCAGAGAATTTATAATTCAGCTGTAAGACTACAGATAAGGAAATAAATTCTGAATGGACTAGAGGGAAATAATGTTAGTTAGCGTGAAGAATGACAGACAGAGTGCTATGCATATTGCTAAAGTGAAATGTTTTCTTTATACAGAAGGGAAGGGGAATGACAATGTAGTGGCTTTTCCCATTTATGTCAGCATACAATATAAGGAGTTGATAATGATTTGTGAGTCCTACAAAACTTGAAACTTGACTTCCTAGAAACTGCTCCTCCGAGGCAATGCAGTTAACAGCTGTCTAAATGGAACTAGAGGCTTTGTGTTCACTGAGGTATGATAAAAACTAAAGATTCAGAATGCTAGATTAGCATCCTTTTCTCTGGTGCAACCAGATAGACTCTGAATTTTCAGTGCTTTGATGCAAAGCGTAATCCTTTTCTTAAAGGACTTTTATTTGTGTGGTTAGAGGAGAGTTTAGTTACATGAATCCTGATGGATGGATTATATCAGCAGTTTTGATACATCCATTTTTCATCTAAAAATATGAGGATACAAAATCTGTTACTTTATTGTTTTGAACAAATGCATTTCAGAAAAAATAAATGCAGTTCACATTAAAAAAGAAAAGTAGGTATGTTCTAGGTTCTCTTATGTGATGAGATAGGTAGAAATAAACATAGCATGATGTGGATGAAATATCAAAGTGAGTAATCATCTTGCATACCAATCCGGCTAAGTGACTTTATAATAAGTGATACGGAACATGAGGAGACTCAGCATCAGTCTGGATGAAGCTCTAAATGCTGTTTTATCTTTGTTATCTCCCTATTCATTAATTTCATTGCAAACTTTCAGATAGTCACTTTTAGGAAGCTCATCCATACAGGAGAGTGAAGGGGGTTTCTGTGCTGTTTATTGTTACATCTTTCTTGGTCTTTACAAGATTAGACAATGTCTTGTGAATTCATTTAGGTCTTGATTACACTGTCATTATGTGTGCTCTGGGGTTTTTTCAGGAGAAGAATGAAGTGATCAAGTTGGTATACTGTGAATAGACTTAACAGTATTGCAACATGGCACTTTCATTGGAGGAGGGGATTTCATTTAGAAATATACTACCGCATGCATTTCTCTTAAATGCTGAACTGATGATTCCTTTTATTTTGCTTTTTTTTCTTGAATGTGTTATTTAGGAAAATTAACAGAGATCTACTGTTTGGTGGAACTGGTTTGTCTGATAGTGAGCACTCAGCATTATAGTGATTTTTAGATTCTGTGAGTTTTTCTTCCTTCATTTGATACTTTTATATTTTGACTGTCCAACTTCTATAAAACATATTTGTTATGAAAACAAACTAGGAATTCAGTGAGTATCGTAATCTGTAAAAGCAAATTTGAACTGGAAGGAAAAGTCCTCATGAAAAAATCTTAGCATTAAATTTTCAGTCCAGCGCAGATAGCTAAATAATGCTCTTTTCCCTCAGAGTTTCTCCCTAGTGGCAATTGTGACGTGTTGCCTTGTAGCCATGTTGTTATAGGGCAAGGAAAGCTCTCTCTGGGCACCTTCAGTAGTGCTTAATTACCATGTAGATGAGGGAAAAGTCTTTGCATAGACCATATATTTCCCTTAAGATAGGGGCTAAGATAAGGAATATTAATTGTTATACGTGGTTATAGAGCAGGTAAAATAAATTAAAAAAACGACCTAAAAAAGAAGAAAAAAAGTATCAGTGGGAGTCACAGGTACAGGAGAAAAAAAAGTGCCCAAGTTTTCTCCCAACCCCTAACTCATTGCATATTTCAGAAAGCTGGAATTATTAGGAGAGAGTTTTATGTGTTAGTACCTGATCTGTGTTTACTAGACATCTGGAACATTTTCCTGGAGTCTTTGGCTTAGCTATAATTTACAGAGATGTGGGTTATACATCTCTGTAAATTTGACTTCAGGATTTTTTACATTCAAACCTTATTGCCTCTCATACACTTTGCCACTCCTCCCAAATACACGTGCATTTTCATCTGTCAGGACTTGCGAATTCCTTGAGAAAAGGAGGTTAGTACGTAAGAATGTAATACATATACATTTTCTGTTATGCAATGAAGTAGGTATGTTTGGAATGGTTGAAAGGAGAGTCGATTGCACTGTGGTCGCTGGGATTTTAACCTCGTCCTGGACCTCACTTTAAATGAGCTCTTATAACAAACCTGGAATGGTTTAAATGAGAGTCTGTAATCCTCATAGGCAGATGTTTTTGGTAACTATGTGTCCTGGGTCCAACATGGTGGAATCGGATGCTCTCCTGTTGTCTGGCTTTCTTCTTCCCAGAGAGCTGTGGTTTTTCCAAGCTTCCGGGAAGGAGGACATGCCTCTTTGAATGAGCTCATAAAAGGGGGCGTGTTGAGAGATTCGACGACATCTTGTTTTCCCCTCTGCTCTATCTACTGTCCTCTCTATCTTGTCCGTGCTGCGGCTTTCTCAAATATGCCGTGCAGGACTCTTGAATCTCACGCCCTGGGACTGGAAACTTTTATCAAGGAGAGAAAGCCACATCCGTGACCTGCTATTTCCCTGAAGCAGTAAAAGATTCCTTCTGCGAAATGGGTAGAACCTTCTCCATTTCTGCCGATTCCCGGCGGGGGTGGTGTGTGCACTGTTTTACCATGACAAATCGACCCAGCGATACCCCTTATCTCTGCAGCGGATGAAGTAGGCACCAACGCGCAGCGGAATTTGAAGATATTCCCTTAAGACACGACCAGGCCGGCCCGTGGCGCAGATGTGTGTGTGGGGGGGAGTCTGGGAAGAGTTCTCTGCAGCCACTCTGAAGAAAAGAGGAACTATCTTTTATTTGCATGAAAGGTTTGCTTCAGGAGAACCTATATCGAGAACTTTTTCGTCAGGTGAATGGACTGGACTTTTCCTTCCCCCTTTCCCCCCCACTGGCGTGGCGAGCCATTGTTGGGGGGGGGGGGGTTTGTAAGGGGGGACCGTTCCGTTGGGGGGTTTTTTTAGTTTGTTTGTAAGCGGGGATCGTTCCGATCGGGAGATTTTATGTGTAACTGTACACTTTTATCTATTCTCCCTTTATCTCTTTCTCTCCCTTTTCCAGTCCGGTTTAACTTCGAAAATGATTTTACTTCGAGGGCGTCTGCACTATTAAACTTTTCTGTTTCTATCTCTCATATATGTAGTCTGTGTGTTACCATTTCCTTTGCCCGGCTAAAGCCTTAATGAGCTTGTTAAAGTGCTGATAAGCCGTTAACAAGCATCAAAAGTTTTTGTGTGTGGTTTGGCTGGTTTTGCTTTTTTCCAGCCGACACACTATTTTGTCACATCCCTTTCAGTGGGAAACAGCCCCCCCTTTTTCAAACTGCGACACTATGTGTAAAAAGCAGGTGAGGATTGTAATTCCTGATCATGTGAGTAAGAAGAAATGATGATGTTGTTAAAGAGTTTGTTATGTTAGATACAAAGCTCTTAAAAACGTTGCCAGAAACAAGGAAATACTAGGGATTGTGTGTTTTTAAAAAGCTGTGCAGATTTTTAAGTGTCACGAATGTTAGAAGTGTGGAATGGACCTGAAACTTACTCAAAAATTTCTACTTTCACCATTTAATTTTACAACATATCTTAAGCTCATTTCAAAAAGCAAAGTGATGGCTTAACAATGGTGTTTTCTGAGTAAAGTTATTAACACCATAGATGTTAGTAGAAATAAGTTTGTTATTTCAAGGTCTAAAGACTGGTATTTCAACTGGAGCAAAAGGTATCTTGGTTACTGTGTTGCATCTGGAAGTTCTGGTTCATTATGATCGTAATAAGAAGGGGAGTCATACTCTGTGAACACCACTTAAAATGCCATTTATTGGAGCTGTCACTGTAAAGAAGGTCTTTTGAGCTCTTAGAGAATTTTCTTAAAAGGAAACAATTCTATTAATAATTTCTACTGTCAAAAAAAAAAAGAAAAAAAAAGAAAAAGGATATTCAATGAGAACATCTTGCCACATTTTTAGATAAATGCAAGGCCACACTGGTGATGTGATCACCAGAACTGAGTGGGACCTGCCTACAGGTTCTTCCATTACCATGGGTGGGCTAAGCTTATCATGCAGCCAAGGGACATGCACAGGACAGCGCAGGCCTGCTGGCTCAGCTACGTGTGTGGCGTAGCGCAGCACAGACATGTGCCTACTCATTGGCTCTTGAGTGGATCACTAACTCCTCCAAGTACAGTGGTCTTCTGGTCACAATCACTACAGTTACAGTTCTGGAATTTTAGAAGGCTCACTTGGTGTGGTCATAACATAAAAAAATACTATGTTATATTGTAGAAGTAGTTAATACTTTTTTTTTTATGCTCAGTTTGAGATTCAGTTTCAATCTTTCTGATAAGTTCTGGACTTTCTGTGTGGTAACTTCCAATTTGGGAGCAGTGTGATTGCACATCTCTAAGTGTAATTTAAACACAGTGGTTGTATTTGCTCTTTTTTCTCTTTTGAAAAGGTGATAAACATTGCTTAGGTCAGTGAGCCACAGCATTACGGAGTAGCTAAAACTACGGGCTGTTAGGAGGAAGCTCTTAGGAGTGCTTGGAGGCACAAGTATTCAATTCTTTCCT
>NW_010433202.1:40553-50106 GCF_000710305.1 Buceros rhinoceros silvestris
TTCCTCCATTTTAAGTGCCTTTACTTGATTATTTTCTTGAAAGATAATGCCGTCCTTTGGGAAAAAGAGTGTGACCTCAGGAGATTCCAGCTGTGAATGAAGCATCTGTTTTTCATAATTTTCATCATTATCCTAAGGTTTAGCTTTATGTAGGTACCTCAGATGGCTTTGCTTTATTTGCTCTTTTAGCTTCTGTTCTGGAAGGCCTCACAGTTTTTGATTTGCAAAACAAGCAAAATATTAAACTGTCACTAATTTTATTGGATTTGGACAATTTGTAGCCATCTAAAAATATGTGTCCAATTTGAGCCATTTCCGTAGGCTTTCTCCGGAGTAAATGGAAAAGAGGCAGCACAACCAGCTATGATTCATCCTGTTATTTTGGGCATATATCTTATGACAGAATTAATAGTTTTTTGGAGATGTCTCTGTTGTGGCCTCTGATGGAACGAAGAAGACTAATGTCAGCTAAATGTCTTTAGACTGCTAAAGTAGCTGCTGTTAAGTCTCAGCTAAATGTTTTGCTGAAGGAAATTAAAAAACCCTATGGCAAAGAAGGGATTGACAGTCTGCACTCTTGACCACTTTACTGCTAGTTTGGAAAACAATTTTTTAATTGGGTGTTTACCCAACCACCCTACTCTTTTTCAGATAATTGGATTTCAGTTTATGATATGAATTATGTCATCTGTATGTTCATTTCACGTTCTGTTAGTTTCTTTTATATAATAAGAACTTCTCAGCCAAGACCTTTCATCAGAAGAAGACTAATCACTTAAAGAATATTATTTGAACACTGGAAAAATCGTAGAATGAATGTGCATGCCAAAGAATAAATGCGTTTTGCAAAAGGAAGCAGAGAGCAGGACATATGCAAGGAAGTTGTGACTAATAGTTGGATTTATTCCGTAAACATATAGAAAATAAAATGCTTTTACTGTGCCGAAGTACTCAAGCACTAGAATATTAATCTGACCAATAGATCTTTCAGGGAGACAGCAAAATAATCTTTGTGTCGAAACAAAACAGTTGAATCAATCTTAAAAAAAAAAAAAGGAGTAAAAATAAGTAACTATCGATGTTTTGTCTCAGTTTTCTTTGCAGAGGATTCACTTTAGTGCTTTAAGTTGGTCACTCCTCTGATGATCTCCAGAATGTACAGTTTAATTTGCATATAACTGTTCTCTAGACTGCTCTTTTCAGTTATGCTTATTTTTTTTTTTTTACTCCGCACTGTGCAGTTTCAACGGATCTTTCTATGCAGGCCCAGTGCCTAAAGATCAGAAAGGAAAAGATTCATATTAGGAACAAGCTTAACAAAACCCTAACCCAAACCCAGCTGTGGGCCTTGAAAATTTCAGTTTGTGTGACTGTTCTTATGTCATGTGTGTATATAATGGCACTAATAATACAAAACTATTCCAATTTCAAATATGTTTTTAGAATGCATCTTGTTTCATTGGGTATGGTCTGTTTGACAAGCAATTAGTGGGCTGAATAAATTTGTTTTATTGGAAACTTACTAAGAACCGAAATGTTCTCCAACACAAAATAGAAAGTTTTCCATTAATCTTTATTATCTACCCTAAAGGTCTGGAAGGTCAAGAAGCTCCTACTTCAGTTACATGAGGTACAAGTGCAGTCATGCACTAACTTTATGATATCTTAGCTTTTCCATTCAGCACAGGATTATCTGTCATTACATAGGTACATATTCCTCCCATTGTATCCACATTCTGTTGCTGATCAGAACCTGTTTGCTAGTTTGCAAACACATTCCTTATACATAGATGGAAGACCAGAAGGGATTATTACAGTATCTAATCACTTCTCATGTTAAGAAGGCCATAGAATGTCACCAAATTGTCTGCGTACTGAACATAGTGTGTGTTTGCTGCATTTTCCTTAAAGCATTTTGCTGAAATCTGGTGTCAGTAATCTGTCTAGCACATCTCTAAGTGAGAAATTTTATTAACCTTGATGGCTAACTTATTTGCTTGTTTAAAGAAATAGGATAAACAAGCGTAATAGCAGATGTTTTTTAAAACACATTATCTTCATTTCCAAAATGTTCCAGCAAATTTGGCCAGTCTTCTGATGAAGTTGTTTTTTTGTGCTCAAATAGCACCTTTTGGACACAGACAGTGGTAGGAGAGGATGCTGAGGTACATTAAATCTGTAACTACATATTCAGATAGTAAAGCTAAAGAAAAATACTGCCCCACTTGAGATGACTTAGGGGGAACAAGGTGGAGAATAAGGAAATGGAGACATTTAAAATACTACCTGCCATCTACTGCCATCATACCCGCCTCTGACTATAATGGACCCTGTTTCTCCTACTTTGCGGTATTTTGCGTTGCAGAAGCCTTGGCAGCTGGGAAGAGCAAAGAACATGGAATCACCCTTTCTGGACAGTATTTCAAGGTGCTATTGGTGTACTATGAAATACGTAGGTTAGAACAACCTTAAAAGCTTTTCGACGCAATTGAAACTTCTTAATCTGAAAGCTTTTTGAATACCCACAGTTCAACATATCATTTGCACCATGCAGAGTGGTGATAAGAAAACCGTAATTCAATTTTGCTAGCATTTTGCAGCCATCTTGCACAAGCAGAAATGAGACTGAAAGCAAAGAGCAATCAGACCCAAGTGCTCCGTTTATATTTTGACATTTTGAAGCACAGTAGTTCTATCAGCTGTTCAGAGGGGAAATGTATTATGTGTACACAGAAAATCTAGTGCTCCTCTAGGCTAAATTGGCAGGCACCGCTGGACAACCCATAGATAGAAATTGTGAAGACAAACATTCAGGCTTTTTGTCAGAAAGATTTTTTCCTTCATTTAGAATTTATGTTTCCCATTCTAGTTCTGTTCAAATGTTCTGCTGGCCAGTTTTGAATGGTTCCAGGGCCCTACCAGAAACCTGTTGTTCAATGTTTTGATTTAGCAAACACTTTCCTGTACATCCAGAATACAGGTTTCTAATTGTAATTAGCTACTTAGAGAGTCGCATCACCAAAAAGCTGTTCTTTTTGTCCCACCCCACTGTGTAATTCTATGAGTAAGCATCTCTTCACCATCTAGCTGACCATGCTGTCACATGAAAGAATAAACCAGCTACCGTTTAAGTTTTATAGGACAAAACAATCTATTCTGTGTGTAATATATACAAAATCTCTGTGAAATTGAAGCATCAGACTAAGACTTGTAGAAACAGGATATTTTTTATGTGCATGGAAAAGATGAACTTAAACACTGTTTTTTTAGGAAATGGTTTTCTGATTGAAAGAAAGGAGGACACATTAGTCAAGAAGTTTTTTAAAATCACAATTGACAAACTTTGCATAGAAGGTGTTTTAAAAAAATAACTAGTATAAAACCCCTATGACTGAAAAGATATTTCTATGAAAAAAAAAAAACCAAACCAAAACTAAATTAAACATATATAAATATTTCCAAGATGTAATATCAAGAGACTTCTTAAGGGAGCACTGATCTTAAGGACCTTTTCTCATCAGTTGGGAGAATCAAATGTATCTTTAGAGCAGCATGATCCTCAAACTTTGGGTTTATTGTGTATGTGTGTGCAAGACACATAGATATGTATGAGAAATCTTTTTTTTGGCAGGTATGTTTTTAAAACTTTAGGAAAATGTTTAGATAGTCCAGAATATTTCTTCTTATTGCATTCCTCATCATATATTTCAGCCTCTAAGTCAGAGAAAAGTAGTAGCTACCTGACTACTTCTTGAACCCTTAACAAGATCTTCAATGATAAATGTTTGATGCACAAATGGGTATGAGTTGTATGGAAAGTCAAATTATATGGCACATCATGTATTTTCTCCATTCTGACTAGCCATCTCAGTACATAATAATGAGTACTGCCTACCATCCTTATCAGATGTACCGGTCAGTTTCAGAAGAAAGTTCTAAAAATTGTAGTTTGTTCCAGGTAGAGCTGAATTAATCACTACACATCTCTAATACGGCTTTCTTAAACTGCAGCTTATATGCATGCTGCTACCATGGTCCTTTCATGGAAACTAGAACAAAATGTGTCTTTGTTTCCTGTCATGAATTTCTAGGTGGTTCCTCACGAGTGATTGGCTTACTTCCATCTGCAATGTGAGTACTTAAAGATGGAACACTTTTTGTCTTTAAAGGGGCTTGGAAAAGAAGGGATCCCTAAACTACCATCACTCTATGAACATACAAAGACATAGAAGGTGTAAGTAGTGTAGACAAAAGGTGGTTATCTACATTAATGTAGATCAAGAAGTTTCTAGTCTTCATTTACTGTTTATATTGCAGAACGGTCTCGGAGCTTGGGAATTGGATTGCTTTCAAAAAGAATCAGAAGATGTGGGACTAATCTTGATCTGGTCAGATTTAATATGGATTAGACATTCAATACCATCTGTTTTTTGATACAGGTTATCTTCTGTCAGACTGTCCTATTTGCTGATGTATACATAGCCAAAGGCTTCCACCCTTGAAGCATCTTCTGGGCTTTTAGTCTTGAAGGGAGAGAGAACCCTCTAAGTATGGCCTTATTTTTTTGTCTTTCATTTGTTACTGCTATATTCCAACAAGTTGTAGTCTTCCTTGTGAGAATAAGAGCTTTCCAATCACTACTGTTTTTTAATGTGGCTCTGTCTAATCTGTGAAGACCTAGGTCAACCGTAGTGTTTGGTTGATGGTCAGCAAGCCTCAACAGTGTTGGAAAGGAATTAGTTGTATGTGCCACAGACATGAATGCAATCTGTAAACATAACTTATAAAGTTAGCTTAAGTTGTGGGTATAGTCAGATTAGTAGTTAGCCAAAGATGATGTAGGTTAGAATACACTGACTACCTGAGAGTGTAGCCAAAGCCTTGGAACAGCTTTACAACTTCCACTGAAACGCATGCAGCTGTTGGGGCTTTGAGCTGTCTCGTTTAATGTGGGTACATCTGCATAAGGTCTGGAGAGAAAATAGTGTTTTGATACTCCCAGGATTTGCTGGAGGCAAGGTCATATTAAAGCAAGAAAAGAGTCTCAGAGACTGCCAGACTGTCGAAAGGCCACACTGGCTTTTGCTAAAATCATCTTTTTCTGTTCTCCAAGACTTAGAGATATTACTATGTCTCTAAATAATACAGATAACGTTTTCTGGACCTGAGGCAAAAAGAAACAGACTGGTAAAACCCACACTTGGCCCTGGATCTCTACTGGCCTCATGATGTCTCATGGTCCTGTGATATTAAGCATAATATTTTAAGCTTGTTATTTTAAATTCAAAGTGTTTGAAGTAATCCGAAGCCTGTAGTGAAGCTCATCAGACAGGTGTGCTTATAGCATTAAACTAAAGGAGTGTGTTGCCTGCCGGGTCCCATCCATATTGGTCTGTCAGTGTGCTTGTTATAGTGTAATTCCTAAATCATTGTCTGAGAGTGTTAGCTGGCATGGAGTAAAACCACGTCAGGGAGCAGGCTTCCAGTTCACCAGAAGGGAGTATTACGGAGCGGTAGCAGAGCCTGTGCCATGAACTGCTTTAGTTTACTGGCAGAGGCATGCTAGTGTCCACTTGGAGACTAGTCTGCAGTTTCAGAATGGTTTGAAGCTATGGAGAGGTCTTTGCCATTCATCATGTCACAGGGCATAGTAACACATATTGGCATTTCATTCTTGTTAGACTTTTATGGGTATTGACTCTACTAATGCCCTGCTTCGGTACAGTTAGATGTGGGGGCAGGTTTAAGACATACAGTGACTCACTACTGCATACTTCAGAATACCAAAATGTATTTACATATTTTCTATTTCACCATGTACATTATTAAGTTCTGTAATTAACTACAGATTTAAAATTGTGAAATATATTTAAAAAGAACAGTCAATCACTTCTTCTTCCTTCTAACCAGCCCTAGTTACTGTTAATTTTGTTGAAATCACCTAATGCTACAAATGAAACTTTAGGTCAGTGAAAGTCACAATCTCAAATGTATTCATTGCATTATTTCTACAGAGTACATAAATTTCTAGCATTAGGAATGGGAGAGCTGGTCTGAGATTTTTATTTTTTTGAACAGAATGTTTTGTATATTTTTTATATTCACGTATTTATAGATAGCTACAAATATAATATTGTCACAGTTTAGACCCAGGGGGCAACTAAGCCCCATGCAGCCACTCTCTCACTCCAGGAAGCAGAAAATACAATAAACAGCCTAATGGTCAATACAAAGGACAGGGAGGGCTCACTCAGGAATTACGGTCAAGGGCGGGGCAACTAAGCACCATGCAGCCACTCTCTCACTCCAGGAAGCAAAAAATATAACAAAGAGCTTGAAAGGACGGGAGTGGCTCACTCACCAAAGATGGTCACAGGCAAAAGACAAAAGGTGGACTTGACTTGGGGAAACAAAATCAGTTTAATTTCAATGACAAAACCCTTACCAGTTCACCAGTCAAATCAGAGTAGGACAGTGAGAAAAAAGCCAAGATCATAAGGACATCTTCCGCACACCTCTCCCTTCTTTCCCAGGCCCAGCTTTACTACCTCCAACCTCGACACAGTGCAGGGTGGGGCAGAGGTTGGGGATCATGGTCAGTCCCAGTCCACTCCATGTTGCTTCTGCTGCTCCTTCCTCTTCAGGGCAAACATTCTTCACAGTCCTCCCCTGTGGCAATGAGGCATCCCTCCCATGGGAGCCAGTCCTCCTTGGACCCCTCAAGCTAGTGTGGGGGTCTCCTGCACGCAGCAGTTCTCCCAGCAATGAATTGTCCCAGTGCAGGTCTTCCTCAGAGTCACAGCCTTCTTCCAGAACTTTTCTCCACTGGTGATCTCTGAGGAGAAGCTGCCAAAGCAAAATCCACTTAAGAATTTCAAAATTCTCTACCAAACCTTATTTTCTTGATAATTTTCAATCTTAATTGATACAACTGTTCTCACAGAAGTGTTAGGACAGGACGTTACGACTGCAGGGTTTTGGATAAAGGAATTCACAGTGATAATTCACAAATATTGTGATCTAAGAAGCACAAATATGTAAAATAGCCAGACAGGGGTGAATGCTGAATACAAGCTGCTTCTGTCAACACTAAATCTGGGAGCATGAAACCCAGATGTTTTCATAATTTCTCTGAAACAGTGGGCCGATGATTTTTGTATTTATTGTTGGAAATTTATCTTTGGAGATTAAAAAATAGGATGAAGACATTTAAGTTATAACACGAATAACACCTTTATTTATAGTTTGGCATAAGCATTTTTATCGATTAGAAAGTTTTTTCTATTAGATCATTGAATCAAAATGATTCAATAACTAATTTTCTTTGTGACACCTCTGTTTCTACTGCTACCTGTGTAGCTTTAGCAACACTCTGTTCTCATACCTCACCATTAGACATATTCTAATACCTTTTACCTTCACTTTGGACAGGATACTTCCCATTTCCTCACCATGCTTCTAATTCAAAGATGCCAGATAAATATGATTTTTCCCTGACATCTAACTGATCCTTCAAGGGAGGGAAGAGAAGAAGCACGAGACGGTAATAGCAGTGTTTTAGTCAGGTGCCAATGTGTAGCAAAATACAGCGTGTGTTTCATCAACGAGTTGATTGTGACTTTCCTTCTCCCTGATGAGGCAGTTGAAGTATAAAACGTAAAACTGAGAAGAGAAATAATATGTATTTCACTTCTCTGAAGCATCTTTTGTAGTGTAAAAATCGTTGTCCTTGTTATTCAAAGGTGAAAACTGAAATGGTAAGAAATTAAGTTACTCTTTCTGAAATCACCCATTATTCAGCATAACATAAAATTAGGTCATCTTGTTCTCTTTCTGGTGCACAGTTCGACATACCCCATTGAGAACTCTGGCTCAAAAAGACTTGGGGAAAAGTAGAGTCAGTCATTCAGGACTTCTTCACTTTTTCTTCTAAATTATTTCTTCTATATGTACTTTATATACATTTTTTATGCTTTTTGTTATACCTTCTAACCAGTTCTATGCAACCATATGCAAAGTATGATGTCTTCCATCTTTTGCTAGTAAATTAATTATTGTTAAAAATCTTAAGGAAAGTTTAACAGTAGCAACTATAATTTTACCAGATGAGAAGAGCTTCCTTAAACTTTTCCTGTTTCTAAGAAGAATGGAGGCAGAAGGTGGATAGAGCATGTTTTTGTCAGGAAGATTATGTATTTAGTACTAGTGTATTTTATGTGGAGATTTTCTGAAATGTTGTCCCAGAAGTGATCGCTTGCTGGTAAAAGCTTTATATGAGGTCCCATGAAAATAGAACTTTAATCTGTCAAGCAAATTAAATAATTTAGGCAGGTTTATTTACAGAAGGATTTTCAGAGAACACAATAAAGAATCTGGAAACAGATTGCTTGTGGTCTCTTTTGGATTAGGGTAGATTTTGAAATGGCATTTAAAAGAACAGTTCCTTGCTCATTTTTTTTTTAATAAAAAAAAATTGGTTGTTTCATTTCAGACATCTATTAATATTTCGCTTTTTTGAAACACTTATTTTGAAGAAAATGGTGAATAAAGAGTTTTAGTTAAAGTGAAATTAAAGGAATGTGATAGTTCTCGTGCTGGCAACCAAGAGAATTAAATGACACAGAGTTGTGCAAGCTTGTCTGCTTTCTCTTGGGGTAAGCCATCTTGCAATTCATTGATGTGGCATATCCTTTTTCTAAACATTCCCAGAGCACATATGTTCAGACCTCCCTACCTTGCATTTCTATATTTGGGCCCTGAAGCTTGTTTTGCAAACATAAGAGAAGCAGAAGCTTTAACTCATATGTCCCACTTTCAGAGTCACATGCAATCCAATTTCCAAGTGGTTATCATTGTCACTGTATTAGCCTGGTAAAGTGCAGTTTAAACAGGTGGTACGTTTTGTTTAGCATCATGGCAAGGAGAAAGCGTGGTACCAGTGAAGTTTTCAGTAAAGCCATGTTAGAATGGCCTTCTTTTTGAAAAGCCTTCTAATAGAGGATGCTCTTCAGATACGATGTGTATGTTCTATACAACATGCCCCAGTCTGGCTGTTTCCCTAATTTTTCTGTTTGAACACGAATTGAGCTTCTTGATGCTTTCCTTTCCCAAAATATTTTTTTCATATTAGTTTTTATACTGATACCTAACAGCACTACTAACTGAGTGAGCCAAATTCGTTACTACTACAGAAAGACGGATGCAACATCTCATGTTCCAGTAAGGTTCTGCATTCTTCTGCCAGTAATAAACCTGAACCTCTCTCCGGTTGATTACTTATTCTTAAGCTTTGACAAGAAACAAATTTTTGATGAGTTGTCTTCTATTATGTACCAAGAGAGTCCCTTTTAATATCAGAATTTTTAAAGGGCATAATTATATTTGGTTTGTCTTAAATTTTAACTATTTTGATTTTTTTTTCCATAGGCATGCAAGTGTTTAATGCAGTGATCACTATGGCTTAAATGTTTATCCCTAGAAAAGTATGAAGTGGTGGCTAATGCAATTATCAGCTGAATGTCTTGTATGCCAGCTTACATTTTATTCAGGATAT
>NW_010433202.1:50199-84300 GCF_000710305.1 Buceros rhinoceros silvestris
CAGGATTAGGTAATATCCATCTTTTGCAGTGTTTAATTATATTACAGGTCAAAACTTCAGCTGATGGTTCACCCAACTAAGCATCTAATCAAATGATCTTTCTTTTGGGAGAAAGAAAAATGCTCCAATCTGTCAGCCTTTCCAAATACAGATGATAAAAATCTAGAATGTTGGAATTTATTTTTCAGTTTCTAAGGAGTTAAGCTAGATGGCTATGTAGAATAAACATTTTTAAAAAGGTATTTTGACAGTCATTTTAATCTTATTCTCATGTTGTTTAGTACAATTTTATGTTGCTCTACTGGTATTTTATTTCTTCATAAAGACAAGATACATTTCAGGAACATTACATTTAAATGTTAAGCAGCTAAGCTAGCAAAAATGATCCTTCCTTCCTGGAGTAAAACATCTGCTGAAACTACTGAAGAGTCTATTTTCTCTTAATAATATGATGCGTATATTACTTCTATTGATTGAGTTACATGTGCATTTGAAGAAGACATTAAAATTCTAAGGAAGCCTGGAAATTTTTTTTTCTGAGCTAGTTTTCAGATGAGATTACAGATGCAGATGAGAATTACTAATCAGTTTATCCATAGATTTCTGTTATCATTACCCATAGGTGTGACAATATGTGGACGTTGGGTTGGAAAGAATTGTTCTAGTTTGACATTCACATTTATGTGCAGCAGTTGTTTTCCATCCCTCCCAAAGACAATGATTGGTTGCAGCTCCTCTCTTAGGCATTTGGACAGTATAATTTATACTGTTCAATTAGAGTATCGTGGTATTGTTCATGACACTAGCCTTGGGGAAAGTTAGTGATGAGAAATGCTGCCTTCTATACTTAGGCCCTTCACACGGAAATCTGGTGCAAAAGGACCCCGAAATTTTGGAGTATACTTGAAATCTCTTTCCCCTGTTTTAAATACAGCAGCCAGGCTTGGGGCTAAACACAATCTTTTCTTCATATGAAAATCAGTTGTCATAAAATAAAACGCTCCTGCATAGCATACATTTGGCGTTGCTAAAGGAAGAAAAAAAAATGTCCTTCACTCCGAAGGCATAAGGCGTTTTAAGAATCAGTATTCAGCAATAGACCTGAAGGGCTTTTCATATATTTGTACTTTAGCAGAATGTTTTTTCCTTATTGGGAATTCTGTGAATTATCATAAAATGTTGAGGTCCTGGAGATATTTCTGCCTTTGCAAACCCAGTGATACCCAACCAGAAATTACCTACAAGTGAAAATTCTGATTCTTTCTTGCCATCTCTAAAAATTAAAATTGTGTATAATTCCTTAGTAGTTCTGCCAAATCTATAGCGGCAGAACCCTCTCCTTTTCTCCATCCAGACCATTGTTGCTGTCTTGTAAGAGGGAGAGGGGACAGTGAAATGGTTATCTCCTATTTTAAAGTTAACTGATGTCCAATTCAAGCTGCTTCATCCTGCAGATGACTCTGGAGATGATTAGAATTATACTGGAGAAAATGTATGTTATCAGTATGTTCATTACCAGACTTCATCTGAAGTGTTGTATTATTCTCCATTTTGCTATGGCAGCCAGATTTGATGGGAGAATATTGTGCTTCTTGCAAGCATGCGTCTCTGACTGATTTCACAGAGAACTCATTTGAACCAACTCTAGACAGCACTGGTGAAACAGTTGAGCGCAGCAGAAGTCAGTCTGTAACAATGCTCTCAGGCCATTTGGAATGTCTTCCTATTTCTTTTTCCTCTTGAATTAACTAAGTACTAGTACATCCAGATGTGTAGATGTTGAAACACTTTGTGTTTTCCCAGATAGTCAAGGCCACAATTCATACAATAACTGCCTTTTAGGGAGAGGCTTGGCTAGCAGAAATTTGCACTGCTGATAACTTTAGAGTGAAAAGTATTTGAAAAGCTCATTATTCTGTATGCAGGCAATGGGCTGATTTTAACTTATGTTTGAACACTGTAAAGCTAGATGAGCTTCTGTGAAACCCAAGTGACACCTTTGTCAAAAATGACAGGATGTCCAAAAATCCAAGTTTTATATGATAATGTTGACGTTTTCCCTCCACTACGCTGTCCAATGAATTTGAGAAACTTCTGCTTTTGTACTGAGTGGAAAAGCAGTGGAGTGTAGACATATGGCTTTGTTCAACCACTGAAGCAGATGTGTTGTCAAAGATTCATGCCAGCACTTGTTTCACCAAATAGTTTACTATGAGGAGCAGGATATCCAACCTGGTTATCAAAATTTGATGTTTTGAGAGAACGTGAGAGAGTTTTAACTGTTATATTTCAATGCCAGCACTTTTTCTTATTTCTAGGTGTCTTCTTGGTTTATCTTTGCTATTCAGGTAACTAAGAACCAGACTATTTTATGTTTAACTGTTACAAGACTTATGTACCTCATCTTCCCCACAGAAAATTCTCTCAACTACAATTACTGATCTGTGTAAATTGCATAGTACTTACACTATCTTATATTGGTGTCATGGGTTAGGGCTGGGCCGGCTACTAGACAAATGACAGATGTTCTCTGTTAACCTCCCTCCCTCCCCAAAGGGGAAGGAAAAAGGGAATAAGGGAGAGAGACTTACAGATTGGACAAGAAAACTAAAACTGCTTTAATGAGAATAATAAGCCTAAAATGAAATATATATAAAAATATATACAATATCAATACTGAACACAACCCTTCCTGATGGCAACTGTGTCACCGTCACCACTGATTATGTGGACAGACACTGGAGAAGGCCCAGACTTGACTCAACACCAGATAGGAACCAGGTGCAGGAGCTGGATTCCAGAACTGGATTCAAGAATCCCTGAATTCAGGGATTGAGATCATGGCAGAGCAGACAGCCCCCCTTCGATGTTGGCCATTAAAGAACAGCACTTGTCCCTCATGATCTTTATCTGCATATAATGTATATGGGATGAAAAACCTTGTTGGTCAGTGTAGGGTCATCTGTCCTGTCCACTCCTCCCTGTAGGTGCCGCCTCTTTCTGCACCCCCAACGTAGTACACAAGAGTTAGCAGCAACCTTGGTCTGTGCAGGAGCAAGTCTAAGCAAGAGCCTTTCTGCAGACCAGTCCCTGGTAGTGACTGTAAATGTCAAGCGTTATCACTGCTAGAAGCAGACACTGTCTGCACAGACACGCCGTTAACTTCAGAAAGTGCCGTCACTGAGGAGAGACTGAGCTGAGAAGTGAAATCACTGAACAGAATTAGTTCTGTTCTAGCTCAAACTAGGACAATTGCTAAGGCCAGCATATTTTCTTATGTAATCAGCGTGATTAAATGATAATCAGGCTTCAGTGATACTTTATGTCAACAATTAGGTAAGTAAAGTTTGAAAGTAGTTGATATAAGAACAAGGTTAGGAGCAGAGAGGTTAATTTTCTGTTCTTCACAGATATGAGTAACCATTAGCAAAAGTGTTTGGTTCTTTCGAGTGCCTCTGTTTTTCAATATTTAGTTTCAAGTACTGAATAATTTTCATGGTGCTGAGCAGCTTCAGGACTCATTTAAAAGAATTTGAAAGTACAAACACAGACTACTTGTCTTTGCTAAATAAATAAACTAACTTCTTACTACTATCATAACCAGAGGAAATCACAGTGTAAGTAACCAATCTCCTTCCAACTCCCCCCCCCAAAAAAAAATGTGGAGAGAGTAAGTGTCATTTGTTCTCACTCTGTAGTCACTGTTGTTGCCTTAGGGCTGCACCAAGCTTGCTATGCTATCCCCTCTGCAAGACAAGAGAAGAAATCAGCTGTGTCTGTAGAACTGAATACATTACCACCAGACTCTGAATGCTGCGAGCAGGTGATGCAGACACATGTGCAGGCACTCTGTGTTGCCACCACGTGAATGCAAAAATACCATTTCCCATGTGTTCAGAAGATACTTCAGTGGGATTAGAGTGAGAAAGATCTTTCCTCTGTGGATTGTGCGTGCTTTGTATGTAAATATAAATGACCGAAAATAGCTGTTTACGCCTTCGCCAGTGCTTTAGGGTTTGGTTTATCTGATAGCCGTTAATAAAATATATATATTTAAAACAGTTCATTCCGTGAGAAGTGGGACTAACACTTGGTTTCTTAGGCATTTGTGTTCTTCATCCCTAATCTTTCCTTCCTTCCTGCTGCACTAAGCACAGCTCTCTCCTAGAGGAAGACCTCTAGGCAAGAGACAGCACATACTCATTTAGAGCTGTTCGTACGTTGATCGTTTGACTGGTCAGCTGGTTGCTGTCAAACAGCGTGTTGCGAGCTCTGTTGTTCCTGGATCTCGCTTTTATTAAGACTCTCTACCTAATGACCCATTTTTGTGAAACTTCTAGGAAAGCAATGGACTATGTTTTTCAGACAGACAGAAACTGTTTAAAAGATTAAAAAGTTAAGGACTGGCAGATGGAAAGGCAGATATTCAAAGCAATGATCTATGCTTTGTTCCTGTAAGAAATAAGCTAAACATATACTACACCAGTGTTATTCATGTCTCAGTGATGTCAAATACTCAAAAATGAGAAGACGTTAAGAATCAAGATTGTCTCTGTAATGTGATTTTAACCAATTACATGCTGTGAATATGCTGGATTTTTTTAAAACATTAACCATTTGATGAGATACCGTATTATCCATCTTCATCTGGAATTTTTGTAATTATGAGGCCTGCAACTCACTGAAGTATGTTTCATGTATGACTGTGAGATTTCACACACAAAAGTCGGAGTTCCAAACTCAGGTTCTTGCAGTTAAATGTGTGTGCACACACTCATGGGCGTATGCACGAGCAAAAACATGGCATGTTTTCTTTCAAAGTGCCAGTACTTCTTGCAGAGATATTTAAGATTAGTGGCTATTGATTGGGCTTGTTTCTGCTCTCATTTAATTGACGTAAACAGGGGTTACTCTAACTGAAATCAATAGGGAGCACTGACCTATGTTAGGTTTGATTTACATAGAATTTAAACACAGAATGCTAATTTTTTTTTGCAATTTTCGAGTGAATAGCAATATGTTTCACAGTAATAAGTAGATACAGGCTGTTGGAACAAAAGGTTCGCAAACCCTATGGTTAGTTCTGATGTGGCTAAGGTCATTGTGAGACAAAATGGTGTAAGTGTCAGCTAACTGTCTTTGCATATAGGCCATTTTTATATGCCATGTCAGTTATTTTTTTGTAAAAAATTTCCCCATTTTTCATGGGGGTAAAATTTATGGTTTCCATTGTTTAATTTTAAGTAAACAACTATTAATTATAACTATTTAAGATGTCTTCTGTATATTAAATGGAGTGTTAGAATAAGGATTTTCACAGACACACATTAGATCGTTTAAATCAACTGTATCATTTCAGATTTGATACAATTTGTACCATGACATCTAAGCCCTTGGTTCTAATTTAGGTGATCTGGTTGTCTGCGAAGGAACTATATTTCTTACATGCCTCACTTTCTGAGCCCTCCATCGTGTAATCTGGTTGATTTTTGCACCTGACAGGTGTAATGTCAGGCATTTGAAGGAGGTCGTCGGGATGGATGCAATCATTTACAGTCTGTATCCTGCTAATGTATGTAAAAAAAAAAATAGGTCCTTGAAGCAAATTTCCTTTGATTTTTTAAAAATGTGCATCTTTCTGAAATAACATTCATCCATTCCTTGTCCTGTTTTTCCCTTATCTAAGAGGGATGATCCCATTTTTGTTCCAAATTGACACTGAAGAATGTAGTGCACATGTATTTTATGCTGAGATTATTTCGTATTTAGGCAAAAACTGAAGAGTATAAAGGGATAAAGTCATGTCTTGTTGTTAGACCCAGAGCTGTCTTGAAAATTTCTGTAATGGATGATTACAGTTTAATGAATGGAACCTCTAAGTCTAGAGACAATGAAGATTAGTAACTGAAGACCATTTTGTAGGTGTAACATAGGAAGGTGATCAGAACAAAATGAGCCTGAGTTTCATCTTTCACTTGGGGAAAATTGAAAGTAATTCTTCCGAAATCAGTAGAATTACATTAGAGAAAACTTTTGTCTATAGGAGGGAAATAGACCACACTAAGTTATTCTGCTGTAATTATATCCAAATAATTCCCATATGGACCTTTGGTTCTGGAAAAAATGTTACTGTATTAAGAATAATTCTAGTAATTTTTTTCAGGTAAACCAGGCTTAATGCTCTAATATCAGAATTTTTTAATTTGAGGACATCAAGTGGTTTAAGTGTTAGCAGTATCTCACAGAGTTTGGCTATCGAGTGACTGCCTCAATTCTAAAATTACATTCTGGTAATTAGGAACTTAATGTTGACTCAGTTGGTAGTCTGAATCCAGCACAGTATGCTTTATCTTACTCTTCATATTTAGTATCCTACTTGACTGTTGTGGTAGAATAATGGAAGACTTGTTACTTGTCACTAAAAGGGATATATGTTTGCTGGAGTATAATTAGTCACAAGTATTACATAACTCTAAAATTTTCATAGATGCAAAGCCCTGTCTGGAGTTTGTTTTGGTTTTTTGGTAGTGGTTTTTTTTGTTTCTTTGTTTGTTTGGGGGTTTTTTGCTATTTTATAAATGTGAGTTCAAACACAAATAAATTATTTTAACGGAGACATATCCTTTGAGAAACAAAATTTACTGCCCAGGGAGGAAAAAATCTGTAAGGAAGCTGTTTTCATCCATTTTTTCTTATGACCTACTAAAACTTTGAGCTGTCAGTATTGTTTGTCAAGTTATGGGAGTCTACTCACAATCCTGTAGGGACTGGGTGGTTTTAAGAATCTTTTCTGCTTGTCTCTTTATGGCACTCTCTGTATGCAAAGCCTTGATTTGACTCTGGCAGACATTATTAAAATTGTCTTCTGTAGTACCTGCAGTGACATAACTGTCCTCAATATGGTAGTGGGAGTCTTGGCCTTTTCAGGTAATTCTAGACACATGGGCTACACTGTAATGACAAAATGTAGGGACAAATGAGGTTCATCTCACTGAACATATCAATCAGAGTGCAGATGTGTATATCTGAGCTAATTCTTTAAGTTTCCTCTATAATTAATCATAGAATCATTAAAACATAGAATGATTGGAAGGGACCTTTAAGGTCATCTAGTCCAAACCCCTTCAGTAAGCAGGGACGTCATCAACTAGATCAGGTTACTCAGAGCACCATATAACCTGACCTGGAATGATTCCAGGGATGGGCATGCATCTACCACCTCTGTGCTCAACCTGCTCCGGTATTTCACTATCATCATTGTAAAAAGATTTTTCGTTATATCTAGTCTAAATATCCCCTCTTTTAGTTCAAAACCATCACCCCTTGTCCTGTTGCACCAGGCCTTGCTAAAAAAATGACTGTTTCAATCTTTTTTATAGGCCCTCTTTAGGTACTTGAAGGATGTGGTAAGATCTACCCAGAGCCTTCTCTTCTCCAGGCGGAACAAACCAAACTCTCGCAGCCTACCCTCATAACAGAGGGCTTCCATCCCTCTGATCTTTTTTGTGGCCCTTCTCTGGACCCACTCCAACATGTTCATGCCTTTGCTTTATTTAGGACTCTGGAGCTAGACACAGTACTCCAGGTGGAGTCTCACCAGAGCCAAGTAGAGTGGTGGAATCACCTCCCTTGACCTGCTGGCCACATTTCTTGTGATGCAGTCCAGGATACGGTTGGCTTTCTGGGCTGCGAGCACACGTTCCTGGCTCATGTCCTGCCTTTCATCCGTCAATACCTCCAAGTCCTTCTTCCACAAGGCTGCCCTTAATCACATCATCCCCAGCCTGTATTGATACCGAGATAATGGAAGGAAACAGGCACTTCTGAGGGCAATTCCCATGGCCTTTTCTAGACATACCTTGGGAGAATTGCTAAGTGCATTCCCAGAAGGATCCATTTCTCTCCATTGGCTGTAATGACTGATTCTAGTTGATTCTAGACAGGTAAGGTATTTAAATATCTGTATTGTGGAAATCTCAATTTAGGACCAAACAGGCAGAAGACCAATCAGACACACATGGCATGCTTACAGCCAAGCTGAAGGTTGTTCATGCACAGCGGCACTGTGAAGCCAGCAGATTGTGGGTAGGCTGGAAGGATACCTCTATCCTGTCAGGTACTGTCCTTGTGCATTGAGTCCCGAATTTTGCTGCTGTGCTTGTCTTTAACATTGATCAGCCTGCTCATGGACATGCATCAGTTTATTTAGTAACTCTTAATCAGAGAGTAAGGAGTCTTTGCAGTTGTTCCCTCTGTTTTGCATAGACCTACATAGAATGGAATGCATAGGCTACAAGGAATGAAATTGCCCCTCCTTACCACATAACTATCAATGTTTGTCTTCAGCCTTCCTTTATCTACATAATTTAAGACCTGGACCTCTCTGGGTTTTACACCTGGTCAGTTTGCCACTGACTTATTACAGTAAATGATACTTGCAAAATGAGCCCTACAATCTGCACACCAGTGTATTTCAGAATATAGCTTCTGTATTTCAGAAGCTGTTCCGGAGCCAGCCCAGCCTGCAGTGGAGGAAGTGGTAGATCTCGGTGTACAGGGGTTTTCCTGAGGTTTTCTTTTGGTAGGGATATGGCAGGAGAGTAGAGAGACCTGCCAGTTCTCAAGGGAGAGGCTGACAAGGCCTGGGTGTTGCTGGGGCAATGGCAACCACGCCCATAAAAGAAGCCCCTATAAAAGAGTGCTGAGACACAGAACTCATTTAGAGCTTGACTGTGCTGATGTTTAGGAAATGTACTTTTATAGATACATGCCAATGAGACTTGGCATGGAAGAAAAAATAAATACATAAATAAGTTTAGATACTAAGAATAATGAAATTAGTTTTTACTTGCTTTTTCAGTATTTTCAACTTTTTAATTGCAAATATTCCAGACCTATTAATGCTACAGATACAATTAGAATGCTTCTGTAGCAGTATACAATAAAACTTGCTTTAATTATCTGTCTAAACTCAATCAAAATCCATGATAATCTGGGCCAGACTTCTGTGGGTATTAGTGTAATCTGTGGAAAAGGGCTACCTCTTGAGGCTAGATTGAAGCAATAGGAATGAATTTCATTTCAATGGCATAAGGAATGCATTTTTTTAAAAAAATTATATTTTTAGCAATTAATTTATGTAATTCAGAAATTCCTTTGACTGATACCACATAACTGGCAAGAGATTCTCTACCAAGAGGGTGGAATCGATGCTTGCTTGTCGAGCTCTGTTCTCCACTGATGTCTGCCCTGACAACACATGTTCATCTTGGCAGGGCTTTGGAGGCCATGTGATAGTAATGTTTTCTGTCCCAAAGTTGCAAACAGTGCTGCAGTTAATGCATTGTTAACTTAGATAACCGTCATGGACTACTACCATGGCTTTACTCTTTCAGCTGTATTTTCAGGATGGAGAAGGTTGATGTTATATACATCTGTATGTGTATCTCTGTATGTATACTTCTTAGCCGTTGGCACACAATCGTGTTTAAAACACGCAGATGGGCAGCCCAGTTCCATTTACCTCTGGTGTGCATTCTGTCATTGGCAGCTGATACGAGAAAGCCACAGGAATGCATCTCCATAGAAATGTGATTTTAGAAAGGCAATTTTCATTTTTTATGGTGGCTTTACAGAGTTTTCACAAAATTTAATGTGCAGATGACTTGCTGCAGCATATTGGAAGTCAAAAGGCCCTATTCAACTTTTGTGTTTAACAGATTATATGATGTCTCAAAATTAAAATAACTCCTATTGTAAAATGTCATTTGTAGTTAGAGAAAGTGGACTTCTTTGCAGAGTTTAGTATTTAATCAAGCAAGATACTCAGCTGCTCTGAAGAAAAAAAGGCAGATACTAAAAACTATGTGCCATAGTTTAATCAGTATAATTACTATTTAAATACACATTTAAAATCCAGTATCCTTGCAGTGAGTGAAGCCTATATGTTGCAAGAAAGATTGTGAATCTTTGTTAATATAGGTATTGCTGTTGTTTAGTAGTGTTGCTCTGGTAAGCGCTGCTCAAGCACAATGTTTGGATAACACCAGCCCTGGAGAGAGTAGAACAATAAGTATGCAATTCATAAATTGTACAGTTCACAACGATTATTTTAAAAGACCAGATTGCCTTATTTCTTGTATTGAACAATTTATAGGATCCATTCTAAATGTTCTGTTATTAACTTCTCATTGACTATTTTTCTTTCAAAAGAGTTAAATGACTACAGACCCTTACTTGGGATGTATTTTTCCTGACAACAGCTTGGCTCTTAATTCTCCCTCGTGTAAGCGTTCATATCATTCCAATCAAACTTGGAAGATTCCAGAGAGTTTAAGTGATTTTGCTGTACTAGGAATAATTATGTGTGGTACTTGCATCTGTAGAAAAATGCATTAAAAATATTTATCATAAATAGTGGTCACCTTACAGTAATCTCTAATTAAATGAGGAGGCATCAAGGACATTTTTTTCTAAATGCATTTTCCTAACATTTTTTTGAGATAAAGTGTATTACAAAATCATCCCCAATAGTTTGAGGTTTATCTTTTACTTGCAGACACGGTTATGTCTTGCATTCATTGTGTTTGATATTTTCCAGATCTGTTTGAAGTAACATTTTTCTACATGGTATATTGGATTCATTTGCCTCATTTTGAAAACCTTGCTACAGGTGCCCCAATTGTTTCCTTTTCCCATTTTAAATATTTTAAATTCTGTCACTTCTTCATGTACATATTGGCTTTGGACAATTTAGATTGTACTTGGCTGAATCAGCCACAGAGAAAATTATTTAGTAAACAGATTCCCCAGGGAACTGGAAATCCAAAAGAGTTTTCAGACTTTCTACATTGGTCTGGCCAAATCAGTGAATTTGGAAATTATTGAAAATAACTCAGTGGAAATCGTCCCTTTTTAATGACATTTCAAAATTTACCTGAAAAGAATGTTACTGAACATTCTTTAGTTGGGAAATTCTTGTCCTAACTCTGCTGGTCACCTACTGAAATATAGTAACTTCTCAGGTTTTCCATCTGAAAAAGGAGGTATTGACATTGCCTTCTATATTAGAAGGTGAGATCTAGAGATACAGAATCATGGAGTCATAGAATAACCCAGGTTGGAAGGGACTTTGAAAGATCCTCTGATTTGACCTTTCATAGAAAAGGTAGTCTAGATGAGATTACTTAGCACTTGAAAACCTCCAGCGATGGGGACTCTACCACACCTCTGGGGAAGTTGTTCCAGTGAATGATTGTTCTCACTGTGAAAAATTTATTTCTGTATTGGGATGAACCTTCTCCAGGTGCAAGTTTCACCTGTTGCCTCTTGTCCTCTCCATATGGCTCCCTGTGAAGACAGAGCCTCTGTCCTCTTTGTAGCCACCCTTTTCTGTGATGACATCACGGGTTGATGAGAAGGCTCAGGGGAGAAAAGACCTAACTCCTTCAGTCGTTCCTTGTAGGTTCATTCTCCAACACTTTGATCATCTTCATGGCCCTCCTTTGAATGCTCTTGAGTCTGTCTGCATCTTGCTTGAACTGTGGGGACCAGCAGTTATCACTTCAGGTATGGCCTGACAAGTGCTGAGTGGGGTGATCACATCTCTGTCTCTCCTAATAATGCCCCTGCGGATGCAGCTCAGGATCTGATTTGCCTTTGTTGAGGCTGCAGTACACTGCTGACTCACGTTGAGCTGCTTGTCCACTAGACCCCGAGATCCATTTCAGGAAAGCTGCTCCCCAGCTACACAGATGCTAGCCTGTGCTGGGCTATTTGGTTATTCTGTCCCAGATGCAGACCCTTCTCTTTGTTAAACTTCATACTGTTCTTACTAGCTCTCTCTGTAGGATGGCTCTTCCTTCTGACGTGTCCACCTTACCGCCCAGTTTGGTGTCGTCAGCAAACTTGGTAAAGGTGCTTTCAATCCCATCATCCAGATAATTTATGAAGTTGTTTAACAGTATGGGGCCCAGTATCAATCCCTGGGAAACCCCACTGGTGACAGGTTGCCAGCACAAGTAAAAACCACTGATCGCCACCCTATGTACAGCCTATTAGCCGATTTCCTACCCATCTCACAGACCAGTCTGTATCATGCCAGTTTTTCTAGCAGGCTGTGCAAAACAGTGTCAAATGCTTTGCTGAAGTCCAGGTAAAAACTTGCACCTCTCTCTCCAGTTGATAAAAGGTGTGACTTTGTTGTAGAAGGAGATCAGAGTAGTCCAGCATGATTTGCCTTGGTAAATCTATACTGGCTTTTTGCAATCATCTGCTTCATTTGGTTTGTGATACTGTTTTACAGAAACTTGTTCCATTACTGATATATAAATGAGATATACTAGAAAAGATAAGTGTTGTAAGGGCTTGATTGTGATATTACCATTTTATTATATATGTATATTCTGCCAAAAGAAATAAAGTTTGCTCTAAGTAACATTTGCCCTTAATTTTTTGTAACAAGGTCTTGGTATTGGTGTTTGTGGTTGCTCTTCCTGAACCGAAACTCCCAAATGTCTTGATAGCCTAAATGTATTTGATTGTCCCATTTTCACTTTTAGTGCTTGATTCAAGATTTTTTATTTCAGATTAAAGAGAGAAAGCAATGAAAATGAATTGAAATTCTGACTGTAGAGTCACTGTAATTGTTAATTTGCTAGTTTTGCAAATTCACTGTATTGTGAATTACCTGATGTAGAGAAAACCTGCTGACAAGGGTGCCTTAACTAACATAAATCAAATGGAAATGTGATTAATCTTTCAAATTCCAGAAAAGTAAAATTCCATCATCTTCAAGTTACTGAAATACTTGCTATAAAGATACAACAAAAATGTGATGGAATATTGAATAAATTTTGACTCTGGCCTCATATTTTACCATGTCGTTACTGCTGCATCAGAACTGTGGAGAGAGAATATAGTTGTGGCCTACATAACACATAAATTTAACATAGCTTCAACAAAATGTTTGGATTTTTGTTTTACTAACCTCTCCATGGATTACCATTACCAAAATGTGACCTGATTTCACCATACTGGGCAAAAGTATTGGGAAAAAGCTGAGCATATCCTATCACAATTCCTTTTATCTAGGAATTCTTCTAGGACTTCTGCAATTCATTTTCAGTTTCTCCTATATGAATCTGGAATTCATATTTTTCAGAAACAAAATATCGGAAGCCGCACTAGGATCATGTTGTCACATTGGCTCATAAATTCTGTGGTCTTTAAAATACCCTCGAAGTTTATCATGAAACTGTATTTTAAAAGGGTACTGTTAAAATAATAAAATCCTGTCATGGACTGTGCCTTATTAATTTTAGTCATTACTTTTAAATTGTTTCCAGGAAAATAATTCAGTTTCCTGGCGTGGCTTTACTTTTAACTATTTTTTCTTTTTTTTTTTTTTATCCTCTTTGGCTAGTATTAAATTGCAGTATTTTTAGTTTCACTCCTGATCAATAATAACAACACAGTTTGTTCCAAGTGGCTAACATTAAAGGTTTTTTTGGTTTTTTTTTTTTAGTCTCTTTGTAAGGCTTTTGTAGGCTTGGCAGGTTTTTCTCCCAAATCTTCCTGATCAATAATAACAACACAGTTTGTTCCAAGTGGCTAACATTAAAGGTTTTTTTGGTTTTTTTTTTTTAGTCTCTTTGTAAGGCTTTTGTAGGCTTGGCAGCTTTTCTTCCAAATCTTCAGTGCATGTAGGTTCATCCACATCTATTTCAGTACAAACTAACATTGAGCTAAGGGAATGTTACATCATATTTTGGAAACAAGAATGAAATGAAACATTGAATTTACTGTAATAATTTGGATTGTTTTGTTGTAAGAGTACAGAAATTAAAGGAACAGAACCGAGCCAGTTTTCAGGTTCACTCCCCTGTAATTTTAGCCTGTAATGCCTTAAAATTTAGCTCAGGGGGGTCAGTGAAACCACATGCAGAGTTTAGAACATTTTCCAATACCTTGTAATGGACTTTAGACAAGGTAAATGGAGAAGCAGCACAACAACAATGTACTTTAAGAATACAGCAAGAGGAATGTGGGTACTGCAAAGGCTGCCAGTCTCAAAAATAAACTGTTATCCTGGCATGTAAAACAGAGTTTTAATAGGTGAACCGCCCCAGGTAAGAAGCCAAAGTAAACTGTGTCCTGGACAACAGGAGAGCAAACGATTTCTGCCCATCTGACAAGAGGAAAACCTTTTCCTGGCTGAGAATCCTGGGTCTGATTAAGACCTGAATGTGTGAGACACAAACCCCAAGTACTTGAGAGAATACAATACTTGCCAAAGTATCAGCATGACCTGCCTTGCCTTTTCTTTCATGGTAGTCAGCTGCGCAGGTTCAGGGGAAAGCGGTCTCTAGCAGCCACATAATGTACAAAGAAAAAAGATCATTTTCAACCCTTGCAAGCAGCAGGAACACTGAAACGTGGTTCATGCGTTATAAACAGTGTAAACAAGCACAAGAAGATAGCAATTCTTTTGTATGCCTGAGTATTTTCTGTGTTGTTTCTCCCATAAAATCTAACATGAGAAAGTTTGATATTTTCTGCGCTGTTCAGATATCTTAAGGAGCAAGTGAGGTCTCAAAGGTGAAAAGACTGTGATGCATCTAAGAGCAGAAAATGTTATATTAAGCTATACCATGTGCATATTACTTGTTATGAAATGATATGAACTCCAAAGCAGAAAGAACTAGAGGTGAAACTCTGGTTTCAAAAGCATCTGTGATTTTGTCCCAGCAAATGTTAATGGTAGCAGAATTATACCAGTGTTAAGTGCTGTTGAGAACACTGTCCCAGATATGCTGTGTAACTGCTGTTATCCTTTTTTTATGGGCTACCCCACCCTAAATTGATGCACCAAATTAAACTCACATTTTTGCTAATTAATGACAAGCAGTATATAGAGTAAGTGCCCTGGTTCTATTTTTTAATTGCTTTTTGACAAAGACTTGCACTGGTCTGCTCCTTTAGAAGATTTCAGTTCATTTCTTTGAAGTGTACTTCTCTGAACATAAATGTTTTGTTACTCACAAAGAGAAACTATTTGAACCTGAACTCATGTTTGAGTAGGAGGTAAAGAGACAGAGTTCAACTTATTTTGGAGTACAGAAAATGCAAATGTCTCTAATTGTCATGAATAGCAATAGGGGTCAGGTTCTGTTCTGTTTTGCTGTCTGAATAGCCCCATCCTCTTTTTACTTATCAGTATCCAGCAGTACTGTGAAATATCTACCTACCTTGCCACATAATGAATTTATTTCTTGGCAGTGATCCTCTATTGCTTTCTACTTTGTTTCATTATTTTCTATGTACTATGCAAATGGCAAAACTGTTACTTAATTGTGATGATTGGGACAGTGCTATTTTTCAAGGTTAAAAAAATTACAAAGAGATAGAAAATAAGTTTAATGAGGTTGGTTGTTTGGGATCTGACTTTAGACACTGTGGTCATGCTTTTCATTTTGCGTCTATTCCTGGATGAGCAGAACACAGAGGTAGCAGCTCAGTTGATCTTGCTGTTGGTTTGCCATCAAACACGTTGGTCGCACTTCTGCTAAACTCACAATCTCT
Source organism: Buceros rhinoceros silvestris (assembly GCF_000710305.1). NCBI lineage: Eukaryota > Metazoa > Chordata > Aves > Bucerotiformes > Bucerotidae > Buceros > Buceros rhinoceros. The sequence continues at coordinate 65,782 of NW_010433202.1, forward strand.
GAGATTATCCCAGATAAAATTATCCCATCCCATCCACCCCCAAGATCCTGCTTCTCAAAGAGAACAGTGTCAGCTGTGGATGTGGTTACACCTGTCCCAACTTTATTCCCCAGTCATGCTATAAACACTGCTAGTTTGATAGCCCTCAGCATTTTAAGAGTCAAGTTTGTGGCAGCTGTGTTCACTTGCTTAAGGAAGGGTGTGGAGAGCACAGGTTAAAACATACATGCATGAATTGTAAACAATCTTGGTATCTATCAGCATCATTCCATGGAGAACTGTGAAAAAACTTGCAGTCATGGCTGCTTTTGTGGAACTGAAAGTGGAATCTTATTCTCCAGTGCGTGTGCAATCACAGCCTTTCAGCAATGAAAAATCAGTTGTGTTAGACTCCAGATGGAGGGAGAATGAGCCTAAAAGAGGTCAGTTTCCCACCTAAGATTACACAGTAAGGACAAAAGTTGTCTTACTAGAATATGAAATTCATAACAGTGACTTAATTCAGCTTACTGAATCTTTTTTTCATCTCTTTCCTAATACAGTACTTCCATAAACCTGAGAATTTGCTAATTGCTTATTTTTAAAATATTTTGAGTTGGAATTTTTTCACTAATGAGTTTTGTAAATTTGACCTCAATTTTTCATTAATGTTTTAGCGAAGTGCTGTGATGCTGGAGTAAAATTACATATGCATTTTTAGCAAGAACTAGGAGATTTGAATTAATTTTCTATTAATTTTACCTTCTGATGCTGAGTCTACATATTTTTAAATCACTTCTTGGATCGGTTAGTATTTTTCACACACTCTTAAGTAATACGCTACTAGTTCTGGTAGGATATTTAGTTTAAAATCTATTTCAAAAGAAGCTGTGGTTGCAGATCATAATAGAAACCTTTGGTGTTCAGACCAATAAATAAATTAGAAGACCAGCTTTAAGCTCTGCATGATAAAATGAACAGAAAGTAGGGCAGAGAAAGAACAACCTTTGTAACGAGCCTAGCCTGGGGCTAAGGAGAATCAGAAGTTCATTGTGTATTTCAGAACATGGTGCAACAACAGTATGAAGAGTTGGTGACTGAGATTTTCAGCTGCCTCAGGATACCAGTGATTCAGCTGTATATAACGATAGGAAATGCTAAGAATGCACAAAATAAATCCTGTGTCCGTAACTCGAAATTTCATGCTGGGGCTATGGGCAGGATGGAAGGCCTGACAAGGGTTTGCAGCCAGAAGTTAGTAGTGTGTATCTGTTCACTGTACTTGATCACTGGGGAATACAAAGTGTATTTTATTAGTGTGATTAATTAAAAAAAGATGGAATATAAACATAATATTAATAAGGCATAAATTGATGGCCTATAAAACATTTACTTGTGGACTAAGAAAAATGTCAGATTTGCAAATGGTAGCACGTGTTCTTCTGAGAATCAGAGATGTCTAAACCACCTACCGACTGAGAACCCTGAAATGTATTTACAAGATGTTCTGTCTGAGCCTTCTTTCTACTGTTTATGTTTTACGTGTGAAAGCATGGTAAACAGCACAGAAGTGTCTGCTTAAATTTGAAAACAAAAATGAATCTGTTGAGTTGATTTTTATTTACGTTCTTGCAATTTGAAAAAAATTACTGTGTTTGCAGTACTGGATAAGGACTAGATTTTTATGTGAACTGTTGGATTAGGACTTTACTAGGATGTGATTTTTTATCCTTTTCTGTATTCTAAGTTTCTAAGGTCTTGGTTTTCTGCTTCTCTCTTAAACCTCTCCAACTATTACATATTGTATTAAAAAGGTTGTTATTAGGTGAAAATACGGGAATACTTGACGTCTAAATATTTCTGTGAACAGTTAAATATCTGAACTATAATATTTTGAATAGTGAGTGCATGGAATTTCCTCTTAAACTAAAGTGTTGTCTGTAGAAAAATCCCAACCACTTAAAAACCAGAGGAGTTCCAAGTGTGTCAGTCACAGTAGTGACTGTGTTATTGCTGTTCACAGTGATTTTTGCTTAGAGGGTAAGTGAAAGTAGCCTTCACAAGTGTATTGGTAAAACTTAGTGACAGACCTGAAAAACATAAACTGCTCTCCTTGCCCACTGCCCTAGAAGCAAAATTTCCCAATGATTAAGACATTCATTTAAAATGAAAAGGATCCTTCCGGTTCCATTATTGTGAAGAACTGATTTATTTAAATGGAATTGTTTATTTCTCTTCCTATTCCAGTAATTCCCATCTCAGCATCCTTTACATGAAATCCATAGCACTGTCTCACCTAGAGATGTAAAAAATCAGTCATCTGAAGTGCTCTTTCTAACTTAGCTTGCTGTTGCACAAAAATCAGTCAACTCCTTGGTGGGGTCGGCACTGGGTGGGCAGGCTAGCCAGGTTAACAAAAGAATTAGCTGGCACTAAGCACCTGGGAGAAAATCTTTGTTAGATCTTTAAACTTAACAATGTAGTGGCTTATGACAAGAAATACTACAGTTTGAATATCAGGTTACTCCATAAGGAGGTGGAGGAGAAGTTCTTATGTTCTGTGGTGTAACTGTACTCACAGAGCTGCTGGTATCAGAACTACAAATGCTCTTAGTATGGCGGAAATGAAGCTTTTAACAACCAAAAGGCAGTGCAGAGAGATGAAAAACGGTGGGACAGAGGAGAGCATTGCGCAGTGGTGCCACTCTGTGCTCATACGCCCCGCTCTCACCTGAGCCTGCATCCTCTCTTTTCAGCTATGAGGGCCACACGGTTGTAGTCTTTTTTGTTTGTTTTCTGGATACTAATAATTCCTTTAAATGTAAATTTATTAATTAACACGTGAATTTGTATACTTGCATGGCTGTCCTTGATCGAAATAACATACCTAATTTTTTAACTATATCACATGAAATACACACTCCCCAGTTGTATTCATTGTCCTCCTTTGCCTTGAAGAGAGCTTTTAAGTGCATCTAAATCTGCTCCAAACAATGGCCCTGTAAAGTACGCTTCATGGAAGAGAAGAGGGATGAACCGTTCCACCTCTTCTGGGTGCCCTTGTGTAAAGTGGAGTTGGGGCAGAGAAGAAGCAGGTGAAAGCCAGATTCTGTTCTTGCTCCAAGTAATGTCTGTCCTGGGACTGTGTCATGTAGGATGTATAACCATATCATTGAATCTCCTATGGTTACAGCTATGTACAAACTAGCCCTAAACTGGCTGAGAGAAGAGCTTTTACTAGTTTTACTATGGCCATATGTGGCTTGAGAACACAAAGTGTGAAAAGCTGGATAAATACTTATCTTCTACGTAGCCTATGCTAAGGTCTGATTTCTGAGACTGTGTAAATTGTACCATGCTTGAAGTTATCAGTAATTAAAATGCAGGAAGTATCCTAGATCAATTTTGAAAATGAGGTTTATTCTGTGCCGCTTTGGTACTTCCAAATAGATTTCTCTCATGTTCTTTGTCAAACATCTTTCTATTTCCAGTTAACTTAATACTCAGCTTTTCTTCTTATTTATACTGTATCTTGGATGACAGTTCTTAAATAGCTAGTGACATTTTCTTTATAATGCTGCTTTATATATAATACATATTTCATCAAAGGAAAGTATGCTTACAAGTGCTAATTTCCTTTATTAATGTCCATAAACAGCAAAAATATTAATGACAAAAACAAAATGCAAAAAGCAAAATTCAACAATGATATAATAATATGTTGAGTTGAGAAGCCCTTTATAGATGTTTCTAAACTAATGACGAAAAGACAAGAAATTGGGAGAGGAAATATTTTCATTAAGACCAGGAGACAAGGGTTTGTGTGTGTTTACATTTACAGGGTATAGTATTTATTAAATACCAAGTTTAATTCTAAACAGCCTTCTTAATTTTCTTAATTTCTAAGCAAGATATTAATGTTTTGATTCATGTTTGTGGTTTTTAGAACTGAGTTAACACAGCAGGGAGCTCTTTAAAGGGAATGGCTTGCCTTCTACCGAGCTGCTCTCTCCTTAAGTAGGAAGGTAGTGGTGGCCTTTCTACTCGTGCTGTTTCCAGAAAGCATCTTTCCTCAAGTTTTAGAAGTGGTGAGTCACTGCTGCTTGGACCAGCAGTCAAGAAAGGTTTCTAAGGTAGGTTGGGGAAATGACATTGCTGGCAGGAATTTGGGCTCTTTTAGTGAGCTCATTTTAAGCAGCTTTGCAAAATGTTTATGCTAAGGCCACAAAGGCAAGGTAGTTATTCTGTGGCAAATATATCTCAAATATCACCTAACTGTTGCCGAAGGGCTCTAAAATAGAGTCATTGCAATAAAGGAATGCACATAACTTTTAAGGGTTGTGGTAATAATAACATTTAGTATTTATTGCATTAATGACTGGTAATGGGTAACAGTTCAGAATCCATTTGTTAGAACACCATTCAAATGGGTCACTCAAACAGCTAGCAACTTAAAAGAGTGGAACGTGACAAGTAGCAGATAAGCTAAAATAAGGGAGAGTGGGTAACAAAGATAATTAGAGGTTTTAGCACCAAAAAGAAGTGTGAAATACTTGGTCGTTAACCTTTTTATTGCTTGTTTTCTACCATTGTGTATGAATCAGGAGAAACTTAGAGTGGAGGAGATGCTGGCTTCATAGGTTCTGACTGGGAATTCTTTACATGTGGAACAATCTGATATTTCACTTTAGTGTGACTGACAGCCAAAACATAAGAGGCTGGCCTTGCAGGAAGATAGTATGGTAGGGAAGGTACAATTAATTTTGTGAGAGCTTTGCAATTTAGGGCAAGATGTTCTGGCTTCAAAAGGTAGACATAATATCCAGTGAAAGTAAATAAAATCAATAAAAAACATAGTAGTAAGTGATAATCTAGAAAGTTATTTTACTTACCAGCATCTTAAAATGATTAAAAGAGGAGTGATCAGTGAGTATGTTGAGGACTTGAGGCACCAAAGTCAGACCTAAATTGATGAGTATTAGATAATAGTTTTTGCAAAAATAAAATAGTGAGAAGTTACAATATTTGAACAGTTAGGATTATTTCCTGGAGAAGGCAGTGGTTCACTTACTAGTATTATACTCTGTAACTAATTAATAGGTTACATAAAATTATTGTAGTCAATTATGCAGTTATTAATATCCCACAAAGAAAGATGCTTGGTTTCAGTACACAAACTGTTGCAAAGAGAGGTTCCAGTTTAATTACAATGAACACTAAAGCAAGAAAGAGAAAACATTGTTAATTATATTTAACACCATGTTAATTCCTTCCCATCTTTCTATAAAAGGACATTGTCAGGAGATATATTGGGGTTTATTGCCATGGGTTGCAGCAATATCATGTTTTCACTGCTACAAACAGTTTTCCTCTCTGCTTTTGGGAAAACCTTCAAAAACGGTGTTTTGAGATTTGTTGTTGTTCTGTTACTTTAAAGACCTCGGTATTTGTTAACTGTCCTACTCTTTACAATTTAAAAATTAACAAAACTGCAATGCCACTAATTAAAATAAAAGTTTTGTTTAAAATACAAAGGCAAAATAGGCTTTTGTAATACTCTTGTACAGTCAAACCTTGCAAAAAAAATTAGATTAGGATATTCACTCTGAGATTATATGAGAGATGAATGCTGAATCATGTCTAAAATTTGTATTTAGACTAGTTACTACTGGAATCTTCTGGGCTGTTCTTGTGAGAATTCTGTCAGCTTGGCTTGGAAAATAAGCACATACAGAACTGGTGCAGAATCAAAACTGAAGGGGTGAATTTGTTTGAGGAATTTCTGGCTCTAAATTATTTCTCCTTTCCCCCATTTATTTTAATATTCCAATGACTATCTTATCCTGTAAGCTTCATGTATCATGTACAGGCATTATTTTAATGCCTATTCAGTTATGTATCTTGCCTCTTGGTTTTCAATTAAATAAACAAGAAGAGCATCTTCCAAATGATAAACTAGCACATTCATGCCTAGAGTATATGAAGTTTAGGAATAAATCAGAACTCATATTTTTCAACTGTATTTCCTGTGGGCTTTTTTAAAGTTCCTGTAATATATGAAGTGTGCACAAATATTCTGTATGGAAAAAAAAAAGCAGCCTGTAATATTTTGTATCTTTCATTACTAAACTGTCTTCTAAACCATTAAAAACTTGGCACCAATGTAAAAATACATAAAATCAAGAAAATATTGCTGCATGTTGGGTAATCATTAAATCCAGTTGGAGGAATGTATTTACTGGCAATACAGATGTATTCTGTGAAAATAGTGCTTTATAAGGGTTTAGATTTTATTTTCACAACATGAGGGCTAGTTTATTCATATAGTCATCACTTTTTATTGTTTAAAGGGGTTTATCACGCTATTTATTGCTCAGAGATTATTATTAATCTTCTCCCTAGTAATCTTTGCCTCTAAAAAAAAATGCTGACATGAGATCAATTTGCCCGATTTTCTCAGTGCACTACTACTCCTACTCTCGTTGGCTTTCACTTAAGTAAAACTTGGTATAAAGGAGAGGTAGTTGGGCTCAATCTTAAAAACTTGCTGTGTCTCAGTCATTGATCTCACAAGACCAGATCCCTCAGAGAGCAGACTAGACTGAACTCTCATAAAAATGTTTGAACCATAGAGTATATTCAGCAGCAAGGACCTTAGCAGTGTAAGGTTTCAAACTCATTTGACTCACCAGGATTGCCTGGATATCAGTAAGTGGGCAATCTATCTCATTCTTTTAACTTCAAAATATGAAAGGAAACGAGTTCTTGAAGATGAACTGCCTGATTAAAAATGTTGTACAATAAATATACCCCATTCATTTTCTAATGATGCATGGATATCCTCTGCCTGTCTTATGACCAGATTCCATCTGAATATTTAAGTGAATTTATTCTTTTACCATTTATTGAAGAATAATTGCCTGTAAGCCTGTATTTAGGAAGCAGTCCTTGCTTTAGCTCTCCTTCTGTTGTTCAGAAAAGTACCTTTCATGTAACAATTTTTGCCATTAGCAGCTTTTAGTTATGTAAATATTATCTATAGCTATAAAACTTAATAAAAACATAAAGTGCAAAAAATCTAAACAAAATGTAATTTTTAGTGCTGGAGTTATACATATCTTGTCTGCATAGGCATGCACTTTTCTGTACTGTTAAAGCATCATATTCATATGAGAAACAAGTCATACTGAACTTTTCAGTGTACGCTGATAATGCATCATTACTGATTATCAATATATTCTAATTTGCAAAATCAGTTTATTTTTAAATGAAGAGTTTCTACAAAAAATATTAGGATATGCAAAAATCAGAAATTATATATTTGTTATGATATGCAAACTCCCATAGGTGCATCTGTTAACCTAATAAATTTAATTATAATAGGAAAATAATTCAGAATGGAAGTGACACAAGGTATTTGGGAGTACTGCAGTCTAAACTAAATGGCCTCATATCCCATACATCTTTACAGCGGTTGTGGAACAGTGATATAATGGCAGTCTTTAAGTGTTCGTTCCTTTCTCCTGTTAGTACTAATACTCATTATTGCTATTAGCCTCAGGCAAGGTAAATTCTTTATGATCTAAATAAGAATGCAGTTCTGCTCAGTGTGATACCTGGGTAAATACTAAGTAGGTAGGCACAAAGACCCAGTTTCCCATCTTTGAAAAAGATGAGGGTGGGGAGGTTGAAGTGTTGTATATAACTGCACGTAACTTGTAAATAATTGCAATTTAGAAGATACATCGTATTTCTTCTTCCTGGTTTTAATGACAGAAGGTGGTTTATTCTGCTTGTCAACATCCTGTATCTTGATGACTACAAGAAGCAAAACATACAGTTTTTCATAAATAGTTATCCCTGTAGTTTACCAGTGGTTCCGTGCACTTTCTGGCTGATAGAAGCTTTGGAACTCTTCTTTTTTGAGGAAATAATGACATTATGACAGTGAAAATACGTCAGTACTGAGAAACAGCTGACACAGTGGTTTTTTGGTTTTTTATTTTTCTTTTCTATTATTAAAAGCCAAACAAACCCTGGTTGTCAAGAGTTTCAAGAAACTTAAAGGCAAAATGGGAAAATTGCCAGACCTACAGCATTCTTCTTTTGTTTGGAATACTACCTGATAAAGGGCTGTTAACAATTTTTGAATGAAGAAAAAAATACCCAGGAATTTTAAACAGAAGCTACGTTTTTAACAGATACTATAAAGTATCTGAAATATATATGCACCGATACTGAATAGCCAATCTTGTACAAAAACATAAGGTGATATACTAAGCCAAAAAAAGGTAATTGGATTTCACCTAGCATGAGTGTATTCAAGCACAGCAAGTTCAGAAGACTTGCTGTCCAACGTTAGCTGAATGAAAAGTACAAAACACGGAAATACAAGAACAGTCTTTAAACACATATCACATTTTAAAATGTCATAGTCAATTAATCAATATATGGTCATATCACGTTTTCTCAACATATAGGAATATTTACATTTTCAGAAAGACATCTATTCTTGTGGATTTTTATCCAAAATGCCATATTAGGGAGATGAATCTATCCTTTAACCTGAATTTAAGAAGTTTGACATTATTGATAGTAACCCGGGTGATCAGACCTGTGGTAGAAGGGGGTCTAATTTTTCACACAGTAATGAGGAAGAGATTTTTATCATTACTTTGTCCTGTTAGACCAAAGAGACATTTCTTGGTTAGTTGTACTAATAAAAAGATGCAAAACAGACCCTAATGGCTACTACAGCATGGATCAAATTTCTGTGAAAAGTAGTATCAGACTTCTGTAGAAACCATGTTTTCTTCTTTTTTACTAATTTTCTTCTGTTCTGCTCAGAAATCTTTCTTCTGGCCAAAGACTGGATTATAGCCTTGAAATGCCACAAGTTTCATGAAATCATGTTTACTGGTTTTGAGACTTCTTTTAGATGACAGAAATACATTTAGGAAGTATTTTTTTTTATATATATATCACTTGTATGAATCGGTGTAAAAGAAATACCTTTGAGTAATTTGGGCAGTATTTGTGGAAGAGTTTATCCTGTAAATAGTTTATATTTTATTAGCTAAAGCATTATTATCCCATTGTGATAAAGGTGTTCAAAAATAGACTAGATTTGTAGGAAGGTTAATGAAATAAACCAAACTTTGTTCTGGTCTATATGTTCTTCCATTCAGTACTGTATTTTGTTTGGACTCTGCCTAAAGTTAGATTATCAGCTCACCTTTCTGAAATTCTTCTTGAAGGTGATCACTATGTATTTATGCTTACAGGAAAGTTTATCAATAGAGTATGGGATGAACAACTAATTAGTCAAAGCAGTTTCTGAGTGCTCTCTCAGAATAGGTTCTTCTCTCTTTTTAAAATCCATCAAAATGGGGAATTGACCTTCATATCACCACAAATATAAAACTGCAACGAAAAAATAATTGCTCAATAACTTGTTTATAGGCTAGTACAATTCTTCTGGAAAGTTTCTGCACAGGTCTGGTGCAGAGTGAGTCCTATAAATAGGGAAGTATTATGCTTGCATCTCCCATAGTTGGTGTATTCTTAAGGTGATGCTTATTGCTTTAATTACCATAATCTTTATTTATAACAGATAAACCATATGAAACTATAAAGGTCTTGATATCAAAATATGATCAATTAGGTTCAAGATATGAGAACGATATTAACTACTACAATTCATTAGGTCATGCTCCCCATCAATATCATGGGAAATTCCTATGGGAGAATGTCAATAAATGAAAGTAAATCTTCACAAAGTTATTTGTAGCAATACATGAAATAATATCTGATTCGCCCTAAGAAGAGGTGCAAAGTAAGGATGTTTCTAACCGTTAAGGGTCGAGGGCCGAGGCAAATAACCCCTCGAATATCCTTAACGATTCTCCTCTGTCTTGTTAAAGACAGAAGGAGTTCAGGGCAGAAAAGAAGAAATTCACACCTCGGTTTGAATTTGGGAAGCTGAAACAAATCTTTTAATAAACAAGGAAGCCACACAACTATTCTCTACTAATACATATGCACAAACCGAGAAAGGGAAAAAAAACTAAGAGAAGAAGACTCAGATAACCAAAGTTCTGTACGGTCCTTTTCCGGGTCAGTTCTCTGGGCAGGCATCCAACGGCGAGGTGGGAGTGAAGGCTTCTACCGGCCTCCAGGCGGAGAGCAAGATAAAGTTCTGTCCGCGGCTGCGTCCCAGGCGGAGCAGAATTCCTCTGCAGCGAAGAAGAGAAGGGGGGTGGGGGGAAGAGCCCCCACGTGCAGCCCATTTTAAGCAGTCTAGCTCTCGGCACGAAAGCACAAGGAGTTCGGATATTCTCACCTGATTTCAGGGGGGGCGGGTCTCACGGCAAAAGCAGTTCGGAGAGTTCAGAGTCTGTAGCAGGCCCTCAGGTTCCCTCTCAGGCCTCGGGCCTGGTCCGGCCTAATCAGGCCTAGTCAGCGGCAGAGCAGAGTGTGGGAGTCCCCTCTCCGTGAAGCGGGCGGAAGTCCAAGAGAGAGTCACTCCCACAGCCTGCTGCTTTTTAAAGGCTCCCGACGTAACGTTTCACCTGACTTTCTTAACCAATTAAATGCGGAATTATCGTATTTGCATGGTATAATTCTATTTGTCCGTTACCCAGAACAAGGAAGTTTTAGCTCAAACCAGGACACTACCTTTTGTGTTCTGGTGGTATTTAGAACTGCTGGGAATTCTTATGAGGTAACATGTTGTCAATTTGCCTGTCCGTACGGGCAAAAGAGTATGAGTTAAAGAAGATGCAATGTGATAAAAAACAATCTGGTGATACCGTAGTACTAAAATATTTTCCATATATATAGGCCTGTTTCTCAATATAATTACGGAGTGCTAGGTTTGTTTTGTTTTTTTAAGAAAGAAGCTTGATATAATTACTTGACACAAGGAGAATATATAAAAGACCACTCCAAGAGGTGACCATCCAAATTTCTCAGTGCTGAACAGTGGAGCTCTGCAGCAGAAATGATGTCTAAGTTTTTATGACCAATTTTTATGCTTTTTGAAAAATATTTTTTCAAGAAAGGATTTTCAAAATAGGATCTACTCAACTTGACATGTCTGCTGGGGTCTTTAATGATGTCAGAGAAATTCTTCCTGTACTCAAAGCAAGGAAAGGAGTTCAGTAAGGTAAAGAATGAAAGGTTTTTCGTGAAATGTTTGAAACAGGAAATATATAAATGCATTCTTTGTTCACTGTAAAAGCTTGTGCTTGAGTGCCTACTGGCAAAAAGTTGGGTATCATGAAAATTTTCACAGTATCTAATAATGATGCTACTATAGCACATTTCTTTCTGCTGCCTGAAATGAAGAGTCAAATATGAAAGGAAAAATAATACTGGTTACCAGAATGGCTCTGGTAAAGAGTTAGGAAGCACAATGTGAATAGCTGTGTTGCAGGCTGAAAACTGATGTCCAAATGTAGGTATTGTAACACCTGGCTCTGTCTAGATGAGATCAATGCTCAGTATCAATCAGAAACTGTCAGTACTGGTCAGAAAAAATTGATTAAAATTTAATACACCCTGGAAACATAGCCAGCTTCATGACAGTTTTCTCTAATTAAGTAAATTGGATTATATTTACACAGACATTAAGCATTCTATTTCTATGGCTTGATTAATTCTTCTGAAAGTATGTATGAATGAAAATTGCAATATGAAAACATAATAGCTAGTCATTTGGGGTTTTGTGTAAGTTTGTGGGCTGGAAGATAGTACTTTTCAGTGTATTTGATTTAGGCGTCTTTGGTGTACACATTTCTGTTACCTTACTCATCTAGCTCTTTACTTTTCTCTCTGCTCAGTGATGGATATTGAATTAGTTAGAATTTGTTGAGTACATTTAACATGTGCTTAATTAGGTCAATCATTTCAAATACCCTATCAGCATTTTTGCCAAGCACATGGTGCTTAAAATAGTTCCAGAATGTTCTAATATGTATCAACAAACCTATTTGGGGGTTGTGCTGTTTGTTTGGTTTTTTTTTTTTAATTATGATTTTTGTCAAGGTTCAGTTTTGTTATAGGAACTGACATGAAAGAAAGAGACAAGATTTCAGTCACTTGCCTATTTTTATAGTCCTTAAAGAGAGAAATTTTATTTTTAAAATAAGGTGTTTATATTTGACTTCTCTAGGTCCTTCAATCTATCAGAGATAGTAGAAATACTGCTATATCGTTAAAAATGAATTTAGGTTAATTTTCAAGATGAATGTCAAAGTAGGCCTGACAAACAGCTATTGCATTTTACTCTGTTTAATTACTGATTGTTCATATTACTTGATTACTCTGCCAATTTTCTGTCTTTGAAAAGAACATCAAGAATTAAGAATACTGACATTCTTTACTACACCGGAGACTCTCTGAATATATTTTGTCATATATTTCACTTGTCAGTATGCCACTAGAAATAAGATGTAGATTGTTTTAGTATGTAGGAAAGGTTAAGACTCCAAAGACAATAATATTTCTTCCTTTTTGAAAACACTTTTTTCTTGAGGAGTATAGCACATTGAAGATATATGGAGCCATAATGCAGTTTAGATTCCAAAATTATTCAGATGATAGATATATGACATTCTTAGTAAAGAATTTTTTCTTACTGGTATCAAAGACCCTTTTAAAGTAACTCTGTTAATCTTTAAGTTTGCGAAGGAAATGCACAGTGCTTGCACCAGCCTCACCACTGCTGATTCTTTCTGCAAAACAGAAAACTATTGGGTCAAGGGCTATCACTAAACTCATGTCAAAAGAGAGACTTGAAGAAAGGCTCTGTAAATTAATTCAGCTGAACTGTTCACCACAAAATAATATCAAATACTTAAACAAATATATATAAGTGCGTATATAAAATAAGAGTACTGAATTTAGAGAATACCAAACTTACTTATATTATCACAAATAATAACTACCCTATGGCAATTTTTAATACTATTCCACTATTTTCCTCTTATTTTGTCTTGATTTAGAAAAAATATATTTATCCATAAGCTTGCATAAAGATATGTAATTGTATATATTTTAATATGGTATCTGTGTCCATTGAAACATTGTTTTCATATTATTACATAAAAAATTAAGTATTTTTTATCAGACTGTTTAATTGCTCTTGAGGAAGACTTTATAAAGATTTGAGTAGGATTGTATTCCAGATTTGAAAAAATGAGACTGAAACCCAGCTTTAATGAGAATGCAAATGAAAATTACTAAGGTTCATTGAAGGTCATTGCAGCTTAATAATCAATTTATGTCAGTAACTTCTCACAAGTAACAAATGACTATTAATAAAAACTGTTGTCTTGACAGATTAAACCACAAAGTCATGATTGCTCCAAAATTTGACCAGCTCTCCTCATACACGTGGAGTTCTTTATGTTTAAGTTGGCTCTTTTATCTGCAGATTCAAGAATAATCTGTCTAGGGGCTGTGAAAGACTTTGTATGTTCTTCTAAAAGGAGTTCTAAAAGCATGCTTTGGTTGTGCTTAAGGAATAATTTTTTCCCTGAAAAAACAATTTTGATCATTCTTAGCTGAAACTGTAAACTATTTGTTTCGGTTAAGAATAGATAGGTCGTATGTATATTCTTCTACTAAAGAATAAAAATCCTAAATTTCCAAGGGCAAAACCACTTCATTGACATTCAATTTGAATCTCTTTCTACCTTGTAACTTACATCCCTACAACTATATAGTGTTCAAGAACAGAACATAATGTTCAGAGTGAAAATAGAAAAATTATCTTCCTTGTATCTGAAACATTCATGAAATCCAGACAGAACCTCCCCCAAATGAAACTTTGTTTTAGCTCTTTTTCTTTGCTTTAAGTGTCTGTTTTGACAGTTTGAATATATTTACTGTTCAACTAATAATATTCCTTTGATGGAAATAAAATATAAACTTAATATAAATAGGAAAGACAAATTTTATTCTGTACAGTTGTAGATAAATGTGTACATTTGGTTTGTGTGGCAAGGTGTTGGTAGCAGCAGGGGCCACAATGGTGGCTTCTGTGAGAATCTTCTAGAAGCTTCCCCTACGTCCAACAGGGCCAATGCCAGCTGGCTCCAAGATGGACCTGCTGCTGACCAAGGCTGAGCCCATCAGTGATGTTGGTAGCACCTCTGCAGTAATATATTTAAGGAGGGAAAAAAAAACCTGCAACACCAACAGCAGTCAGACAGGAGTGAGAATATGTAAGAGAAACAACTGTACACACCAAGGTCAGTGAAGGAGGTGGAGGAGGAGGAGAAGGAGAAGGCACTGGAGCAGAGAGTCCCCTACAGCCCCTGGTAAAGACCATGGTGAGGCAAGCTGTCCCCTGGAAGTTAATGATGGAGCAGATATCCACCTGCAGCCTGTGGAAGACTCCACACTAGAACAGGTGGATGCATCTGAAGGAAGCTATGATCCCCATGGGAAGCCCACCTGGAGCAGGCTCCTGGCAGGACCTGTGACCCCATGGAGAGAGGAGCCCACGCTGAAGCAGGTTTGCTGGCAGGACTTGTGACCCTGGGGGGTCCCATGCTGCAGCAATCTGTTCCTGAAGGACTTTACCCTGTGGAAAGGACCCATGGCTGGAGCAGTTTGTGTTGGAGAAGTATATGGAGGACTGCCTCCCATGGGAGGGACGCTGGAGCAGGTGGAGGGTATGTGGAGTCCTCTCCCTGAGGAGGAAGGAGCAGCAGAGACAATATGTGATAATAACTGATCGTAACCCTCGTTTCCTGTCCCTCTGTGCCATTTGGATGGAGGGGGTAGAGAAATTGGGAGTGAAGTTGAGCCCAGGAAGAAGAGAGGGCTAGCAGGAAGCTGTTTAAAGATTTTAGTTTTTATTTCTCATTACTCTGATTGATAAATTAATTTCCCCAAGCCAAGTCTCTTTTTACCCATGACTGTAATTGGTGTGTGATCTCTCCCTATCCTTACCTTGACCCACGAGCTTTTTGTTATATTCTTTCTCCCCTGCCAAGCTGAGAAGGAGGAGTCAAGGAGCGGCTTTGGTGAGCACCTGGCCTACAGCCAAGATCAACACACAACAATGCACAAATATTTAGCCACCAAGAATATGGTCAGTTATTGCTGCGAAGCAGACATTTCAATTTGAAGGAAAGCTTCCTGATCTTAAAATAAGCCATTCATGTCACAGTTCGTAGTTTATACTGTTTTGGGTATCTAGAGAATCAGGGAAGAGGACGGGTTTATTAACACAGGCACAGTTCTCTGCAAACATGACTTAATAGCTGCTGGATCATGGACAAGTCCCACTCTGACAGTTTGCAGTGTGGGCTGTGCTCATGAGCTACTTTCTACACCAAACTGTTTAGACAAGCCCACAAAAGCATACACAAACAACCAAATGAAGAAAACATTTGCTTTTTCTTCAGAATGTTTCCAGTATCAGACAATCATACTCAAGAATCTCTTGGCATCTTTGAAATTGAGAACAAGTGGAATCAAATCAATAACATTGTGCATGTGGATAAAGCAAAAAAGCCCAACCACTTTTCCTTCTTATATCAAGATCTGGAATCTAAAGTTACACTATTAACATAAAATCTCCCTGTGGGTGAGGTTAAATAATCTTAAAAATGAAATTTTAACAGAAGGGAAACTTCAAACTATGAAATTGAAGAAAAATGCAGAAAATATGGAACACATTACTGCTTGGCATTTACAAAGAAGAATGAATTAAGGACTTAATACTAGTCTATCTACATTGCTGATTTTAATTAAATGTTAAATAAGAACAAAATAGGGCAAATCTTCATTGTGCGGAAAGATGAACTTCTCAAAAGCATGAACATCACCTATGTCATGGTTTGAACCCAGCTGGGAACTAAACACCACGCAGCTACTCTCTTGCTCCTACCCCCTGGGGTGAGGAAGGGAGAATGAAAGGTAAAGCGAGTAGGTTAAGATAAGGAGAGTTTATTTAAACAACAGAGAGAGAGAACAATAGTAATAACAGTAACAAAGTGAGTGATGTACAATGCACTGCTCACTGCTGCCACAGAGCTGTGCTGCTTGAAACCATGCGTCCTTTTCCCGGCTAGTCTCCCCTTATATACATACTGGGCATGACATCAGTATGGTATCGAATATCCCAACAGCTGGTTTTGTCTGGCTATCATGGCTGTGGCAGTTGACCCTATCCTAGCTGAACCCAGGACAACCTATTATAGTAGAGAACAGGTAATGACACCTGATCTGTCAAACTAGTTATGTACTGCAGAGGTGGTTTTATGTGTGTGCACACACATAGGTGCAAGACAGAAAGAAAGCAGATCAGATCTGATCTCTGTCTCCTGTGGTACGAGTTGTACAGCTACCTGACTGTGAGCAAACCTTGCTTGAGCATTCAGTACAGGTTGGTTTGGTAGGTTGGGTAGGTGAGGATATGATAAGCCCCTCTCCACCTCATTACCATCACAGGGACCTGTATTTCTTACAACAGGCGAGGGAATTTATTGCTGTGCAGTCTTTTCTCACTGCCCAAGTACTGCAGTCAGTGCTTCTTCAATCTTCATTTATGTGTACCTTAAACACCAGCATGCTTTGTTGTTGTTGGGTTTTTTTCCAGCTGAGGTTGTGCTATGTATCTGTAACTACAGAAGTCATTCTTCCTTTGCAAGTGTGTGCACTGGTGCTTTCAAGTTCCATAGCAGTGCACTCAGTGTGACTCACCTCATCTGTAGCTGCTTGCAACAGGGATCTAGCTTAAGCTGAAGAATGTATGAAGGCAGAGGCATGATCACACCAACCAACTGCAGTGCTAACTGTAATACTGCTGTTCTAGATGAGTGACCAATGTATGAGAATACTACCCATTTAAAGATAGATACTGCATCTTTACCTGCAAGCTTTGCTTCGTCTGTGTTCTTAGACCACTGTAAGTACAGCAATACAGAGTAACACCTAGGCTGCACTTAGACTTAGAGGAGAAAGGCGTCTTCATGCAGGAGTCAGAGTGAAACCATCTGGGGTGCCCACCTTCCCTCTGAGGTTAGAGGGAGTCTAGTTGTGCAGCTGAGGCTAAGCGTCTAAGCTGAAAGGTTGATGACATTGATCCTGCTTGTACCAGTTTATTTTTATCTGAGTTGAATAGTAAAAACAATGTGCTTTGCATTGCACCTCTTTTGTACATTAGCTCTCCTGAAGATTATGAAGTTTATTTGTAGAAATGCTCTGACTTTAATAATTGACAGAGTCCCTAACTGCATCTAACTCTCTATAAATTTTTTCACTTTATCGTATTATAATTTCATACTTTACATCATCTGTGACTGAATTATGATTTAGTGACACCATTTGACTCGGTCTTACCAACTCCACATTAAGTCAGTAATAGGTGAAACACACTACATTGCTGTTAGAATCATCATACTGCATGTATAAAGCTAGTTACTTCAGTCTGTCATTTTAACAGTCATTAGCCAGGGTTGTGTCTGTCAACCATGCATAAATTCAAGGAGATTTTTTTAGATTAAATTCCATGTTTATTTTAAAAATAATAGAAATATTTCACATTTGAGACAATGCTCAGAGGAGTTGTGAGCTTTACACCTTAAAAAGTAACAATGCTTTTAAATATATTATCCTACCTATCTTAGGAGTCTGCATTTTCATTTTTTTCTTAAAAACACCTTTAGTATTGAATCACATTATAGGATACTATCCATATTTTACTTCCAGGGAATTTTTTTTTGTTGTGTTTGAATGTGGCTACTGGATTGGCAGTTCATCTACTTTAGCTGAATAGAAATACACTTCTGGTGCTATTGGTAGCTGAATTAATACTGCTTTTATCGAGCTACATTTCCTGTTGAAATGCTCATTTCAGTGAAATATTCTTTCTGGTTTTTCCCCCCAAATATCTTGAGTTCTAGAATTTCACATCTGATACGAGTATTATTTTTAAACTATCCCTTTGTGGTATCATTAATTTTATTCTAACTTAATTTAACTTATTTACTTGGTCTTTTAGTTAATTATCCATCCATTATTTCAGATAATCTGAATAAGTGATTGGATTACTTGGAATCCAAATCATCTTCTACGTGAAGGATAAGAAATTGACTTTGTAGAAAGAGAGTGACTGAATATGGGACCATACTCTGACTTAGTTTTAAACAACAGTGATTATCAATAACATCAGGGAGCAGCAAGAATGAGCTGCTCCTTGAGGAAAGGCAGGTTAGGAGCCAAGTGTGACAGCTAGGTGGTCACAGCAAGGACCCAGTCCTACAGTACCCAAACGAGATGACTGGAGCAGGTCCAATTGCATCTCTCAGAGGAGAGTCTAGAGCACCAGGCAAAACTGAAGCGATGAGGGATGTCCCAGGTCAAGCTGGGAAATCATGTCAGCAAGTTGGGATCGGGTCCAGTGACGGTAACCAGGATCAGCCCCACTGCAGTGATCCCCAGCAAGTCTGTGGTGAGAAGGCAGGTCAACACTTGCCACTGCGAGCCAGGAGGTCAAGTCCCCAGGTTAGGGTCAGGGTC